>NC_135426.1:9022500-9250000 GCF_051991245.1 Festucalex cinctus
CAAAGCCATGAAATCACTTGTGTTTTCTCTACGCCGCTGGCTCAAAAATACCTGCCGCGTCTTGTGGCAGCTGAGGTTGGGCGGGTCGAAGGCCTGGATCTCCACACACTGCTGATTGGGCGACCACAGCCAAGTGTTCTCCTCCGTCCACCTGCTGCACTCCTGCTTCCTGGTGCACCTGTGACAAGAGTTGAAGCCTCGTTCAATTAGACTTCATTTCATGACATTTGAAAACACTTGAAAAATGTGAGCTGTTGTGGCTTACCTGCCCTCTAAAACACACCAGCCACAGTAGGGATCCTTGAGGGACATGCAGGACTGGCAGTCCATCTTCAGGTGGCATGACTGCACAGGAACCTTGGTGATCTAAATTCATTGTCAACCATTTAGATGAAAAAACAGCATGTTCATTAAATGGAAAATAATTTAAATTTAATGAATTTGCTGCAAATGATTTGTTTTCTTTTTATGATTGGTTTCTTTTTTAAGTAATAATTTAGTTAATTACAAATGTTAAAATGAGCTTGAATCATTTTTATTTAAGAAATTGGTTTCCCTACAAAATGGTCAAATATTCATTCATTTTTATGAATTTGACATAGATTTATCTCATTAAGATGTTCATTGATTTAAATGTAAAACAATAAAAACACAAAGAATCACATAAAAAATTCATTAATTAAAATTAAGGTAACTGTAACCAATAAATGACAATCTTGTGAAAATATTGCTACATTATTTAGCATTTTTCCCCTTAAAAGTGTCAAATCAAATCATTCTTTAAGAAGTTATTTCATATTCTTTAATCGATTCATTGTTAATCATGAAATAAAAAAATTGAAAAATGAACTTTTTTTTTTTTTTTTTTTTTTTTTTTTTAAATCAAACATACTTTGTATTTAACTAGCCACCTAAACTTGTTTTTAACTTCATTTACAAAACGAGATGGGCAATCTGGCCGTTTTAAAAATTAGAAACAAGTTTGCCCCGTCCTGATTTATTGTGTTGCCTCACTCGTCCTCTGTGAGTGCATTCCAAGCATATCCTGTGTGAATCCATAACATGAGCTTCGCCTGAGCTTAAAGGGCAAATTTGAGCATGACAGACGACAACGAGGAAAAACCAAGAGAAGAAATCAATGAGCGAGGTCCATGAGCTAATGTCGATGAATGTCTACTGTCATTTTAACCAATCTTCAAGCCAAGGACCAAATCACATGCGTTGTCATACATTGGGAAAGAAAAGAAAATGGCGGCACCTTTTTCTCACTGGTGACGTACAAGTGCTGCAGTTGCAAATCCAGCAACAGATCCTTGTTGACTTTATCTCCCGTCACTTCACCTGACGCTCGGCTATAAACCTCCGGGTGGGCTGACAGATGCAACTTGAGCACCTAGGGGGAAAAAAATAATAATCTAGAGTGTATAGTGTAAAAAGTTTGACGACGACTATCAAAAGTTGAAATTAGTATTTTTCTATGATTTAGTGCGGATGAAGGTTGTTCAAGATTGACGAACCTCTCCGTTGGTGGTGCCCAGGAAGGCGACGGCATGGCCCATCTCCACGGCCACGGCCACAGCGGTCATGACACCCTTGCGGACCAGGGAGGGCTCGGCCACCAGAGCCACGTTGGCTTTGCTGGCCAGCGGTGACGGCAGGAACTCGGCACCGCACTTGTACTTCACCACCATGTTGTGCTGAGGTAGGGAAAAAGAACACAGTGTCAAAGCGGTAGTGTTGCAAAAATGACGTGACTTTTTGCATTTCTTGAATGAAGGCTGACCTGATTGGTGCTGCTGCACAGACTGCCCGATTTGGTGGAGTACGGCGAGTAGACGGCCGGCTTGTCATTGATGAGGCCGCCGTCGCTGTAGCAGGCGCCGATGATCTCCAGCAGCCTGGTGTTTATGGCGCGCAGAGGGTACATACCTGGCAAAACAGAAGGCGGACTCCACTCAAGTTGACAACTTTACAACGTTGGAACTTTATGAAAGGTGACTTACACATGGCCGATGTGGTCGGGTCTTCATCGGAGGTGAAGGTGACAAAGAGAACCTTGTCAGATGCCAGGACGGGTCCGTACTTGCCCGATCTGGTCAGATTCTGAGCCAAAACCTCGCCTGGTGTTGTGACGTAGGCGGCCTGCACGGGAGGAAGACGGACAACAGAATCTTTCAAACTAAACCAAAAAGTAGGTCAACATTTAAAGAAATAAAAACTAGTAAGTGGAGAAATAAAAAGCCATGAAAATGTGATATTGGAGTTAGAATTTAGGAAAGAACCTTTTGAGGGACAAATTCTTGAAAGTGTTTGTTTTATTTTTCACTTTTATTATGATTTTCATTATATATTTTATACAACCTGCGACTGGCTGGCAACCAGTTCAGGGTGTACCCCGCCTACTGCCCAAGGCCAGCTGGGATAGGCTCCAGTACCCCCCGCAAACCTTGTGAGGAGCAAGCGGTAAAGAAAATGGATGGATGGATATATTATATAATTATATATAAAAATTCACGCCATTTGAGGAATATATCGTCTGATTCCACATTACTGACAGTTTACGTTCAATTTGTTTAATTTTACCCATTCATTTTCAATGGGACAGACATTTAACTTTTTCTAAGTCCCACTTTCCACGGTCATTTCCATACATATAACATTCATCGTCATCATACATCATCATTACCAACTGTCTGATACTGTTTGGTGGCACAGTTAGTAAAGAGCATTGTCCAGTAACCAGGAGGTGGCGGGTGCGAATCCCACCTCCGACTGTACATTGCAAATGTATCCATAGCCATTATGCTTTTTCATAAGTGATATACATGAATAATTACCAACTGACTATCATATCAGGAAATGCATTATCATTTCACATATGATTGAACGCATGTACCCCCGTTCGTCTTCGATAGCTTTCAGTATTATTAGATGACAATTTTCAATATAAATAAAATAAGCCATGAGCAATAATTACATACAATGTCACAGATACTTCCATATCCAGAAGAGTGCAGCGGTTAAAGCACATGACTGGCATATGGAAGGTTCAATTCCTGCTTGGAGTACATATTAATTTTTTGGCCACAGGTGGCAGTAGCAATCCAAAATTCAACTTTGTGCACCCAGCAGCTTTTACATCCATTAAAAAAAATGTCATTTAACTTTGTTATAATAAAGCATTCCACATGCATTCAAATGTTAGCATTCAGCATTCAGATGCAATTTCTCCAGAAATTGCACGTCTAGTTGTTGTTACCTGAACTTTATTAAACTTGTTGTTGTCGCTGCAGTTGAGCTGCAGCTCCGTGTAGGAGTAGTAGCTCTGGTCATCCTCACACATCCGTGAGATGAAGGTGAAGTTCTTGGTGTCCTGCACGCCGAGGGTGCGCGAGAACAGGAAGTAGACGAAAGTGCCGTCCTTGAAGGCGAAGCGAAAGTCGTGCAAATAGCGCAGCACGAATGGGTTGGCCTGCACGGCCGAAGCATCGATGATGTTCTCGAAGATGTTCCACTCGCCGTAGTCGCGCAGAATTCGGGTGGAGATCAGCTTGGTGCTGTCATGGCTGCCGTAGCCTTTAGCAACCTAGCCAGGAAGAGGATTCAGGTGGTGAGTTTCGGGTATATGTGGGGACAAAAACAAATGAGCTTCTGGATGCTGAAAGGGATTTCTTCCTCACCAGGAAGACGGTGAAGTTGTCTCTCTCCTTGGTGAAGTAGGACATGACGCCTACCACGGAGACGCTTTCTTCTGTGCTCACCACGTACGACTTCTCGCCCTTGTTGTCACTGAAGTAGATCACGTGCTCCACGTTGCTGAGGTTCCTGAGCGAGCAGATACCCCTGAAGATGCTGCCGCACACCACCAGCCTCTCCTTGGCTCCATGCACCAGGAGAAGTTTGTTGTGGTTGTCCGTCTCTATGGCGTCCTCGCATGCGTCCGTGATGGGCGGAGTGCACTGCCGGTTGTCCCGCCGGGGCCCCGTCTCCACACGGGCTTCCGGGACCAGGTCGGCCGACAGCTGGTAGAGGGCGTTGACGGCGCCCACGTACAGACGACCCGTGCGGGGGTCTTGGACCACATTGTTGATGAGTGTATCGGAGGGGAACTCTGGGTTCTTAGTGCAGGAGACGCAGAGGAATATGGTCGCCGTGGTGGCCAGGAACGGCCACGCCCAACGGCGCTCCATCGAGGCTGCCGAACGACAAACAAGAAAACATTCAGATCGTTTGTTGAGACATTCAACTTAGTTCACTTGAGTTCAGCGCAACTAAATAGGTCAGATTTAGCTTATTCATGAACTTGTTGGTGTCCCTCAAGGTTCTTTCATGGAGCCACTTCCATTCTGATTGGAGCATCATTTTCATGCAGTATTTCTACACTAAAGACTCTGCTCACTAAAACTTTTCAGACATATTCATTAAAATATAGCTTGCAATACTTTAACCAGGTCTACTCGCCACGTTGAAAGAGTCAGAGCACCAATAAAATGACCAATAAAGAGATGGATAGTGTGATAGGTAGAGAAAATGTCCCAGTCACAGTATGTGGCAAAAGAAAAAAAAAAAACTTCCCTTCAAGAACCGACTGCCTTGAAGCCTTTTGTGGGTAAAATGTTTAACTAGCAGATTTACACATTAATTGAAGCTTTTCAAGAAGTTGTGTGCAACAAATCTTCAACACACTGGGAGTAATTAGTCAGAAGGACTTCATCTCTGTGAGCCGAAGACAATTCATTCGACAAATGCTGCTAGACTCCTGCTGCGCATTTGGATACACGCAGCGATTAAACGACACAATCATCACAAACGGCAGCTCGTCCTCCAAGCAAAGTTGTTGAAAAACAAAACAAGTATTTGTGGAGGATAGAAAGTGGACAGAGGTGAAGGTCCAAATGACAGAGTCCCACATGCATCATTGAAGTTTTTTTTGTGATTATTATTATTGTGGCCACTATACAGATATAACGTGCACACAAAAACTGTTGCCACAAAATGTGAATTTGCTTCCATAAAATAATGTGTGCACAGAATAGTTTTGAATGAAAATTTTAGTAAAGGTGCACTCAATTTGCTTACCCAGATGCCCAAGTTGTTCATAGGAATGATAGGAATGACATTAAACGTTCACACATACAGCAATTCAATTTTGGGTCCCAAGTTACACCTTATACCTACTTGGGGCACACAACAAATTTGTTCCCTCACGTGTGTACAGAATACTATTTTGTAGCCATGAAATGGGTATTCCAAATCTGTGAGTGTGAACAATTCCAACACCTGCATATGTAAATGTTCTAAAAATTAGCGCCGAATTAATTTGTATTTTGCGTGCGCATTACACCTATTACATGGCCACAAATGAGCATTTTGTGCTCCTTACAAGCGTGCGCGATTTGTGTTGAACAAAACGAAGGTGGAATGCTGAGGAAATAAGCCGCCAATGTGTGAGCAAGAATTTTGCTCCCATTAGTGGAGTTTAATTATAGCAGCCGCCTGTGGCTGTTAAGCATAAACATCCTCACCGTGCTTCAAATATGCAAAATACACCGGCCACTTCATTAGGTACACAATCTCAGGAGCGCACTTTTAAATCAGTAGGATTTGATTTGCCTGAGTGTCACTTGGGACGTGCTTGAAACTTGAATGTTAAGACATGGACTGACTTATGACTTCAAAAACGTGATATACAGTACTTCCGCCTCTGTATTTTTTAGCCACATGAGAAAACCACAAGCTCGATCACAAACGGCATGAAGCGCATGAAATTAATACCTCACAGGCGACACAAAGGTACCACGGGGTAACAACTTGGCTGGACACAAAGAGGCGAGCCAGCCATGGAGACAAAGAGGCGACACAGGCAGGCCGACACTGACGACATTCACCCCCTTCCATTTCTGCCCCAACTGCTGACACAGAACCAACACAGCCACTTGTAGTCTTTCCCAAAATTTGAGGCAACATTTTACAGAAGAAAAATCTTAAAGCAACACCAAAAAACAAAAAAACAAAAAAAAAGTTACTAAAACTTATTCAACCTCTAGAGGAGGGGGGTGGGGATGGGGGTGTCTAAACACACACAAAACTCAGCACCAATCTATGACAGTGTGTTAGTGCCACGTAGACATATTTTTTTAGAGGGGGGTTAATATTCAGAGAAAAAAAAATTCGTATTTGCGACATAAAAGTGGCAAATATGAGAGAAAAAAAACCCTCACAAATTTACGAGAAAAAAAAAAGCCAACAACAAAAAAAATAAACATCGCAGTTTTGCAAATTTGCGATAAAAAAAAAAAAAAAAAGGAGTTAATGTACGACAAACTTGCAGTTTTGCGAGAAAGAAACGCAGAAACTTGCAATTAATACACCTAGTGTACTCGGATGTTTGTGCAAAAACTTTTCGGTCAAGTTTTCAAAATTAAGGAGATAGAAATTGCTTTAGCAGAGATGAACCATTTCATATTTAGCATTCACACTTTGAAGTGTTGAGTACAAGTCACTAAATTCATGTGTTAAATTTGCTGTTATTATTCACTTGCATTTACCAAAAGTCTGCTATCTTCTGATTGGTTAGTGTTAGTCAGCTGATAGGGGGTCAGGAAGTGTAAGTCTGCAAGTTTTTTTCTCCGAAATTTGCTACTGTATAATGTCACAAATCAGCGGGTTTAATTTTCGTAAATTTGTGAGTTTTTTCTCGGAATATTACACCCACTAAAAAAATAAATAAAATCCTAATACGCCATCGTACAAAACATCTTGTGCTTGACTTTTTTTTTTTTTTTTTTTTTTTTTTTTTAAATCGACTTTTCAGTACTTTGCTGATTAGTTAGTTGAAGAAATTTATTGATGTGCTAGTTAACGAGGGCCTGATTACATCTTTTCATGCGGACAATGGGATTATAAATTACGCAATCAGATTTGGAGGAGACTTTATCTGAGGTTTTTGGCCCATCGTGGCTCATATTCAGCAGTCAGTGGAGAAAGCAAAGTACAACAAAGGCGTTCTGCTCTCGTCTGGCGCAGAATGAGGCTCGTGTGTGAGGTGTGAGAACGTGTGTGTGCGCGAGTGTCGTTATCGTGACGGTGCAGATTGTGATTTTTTTTTTTAAAGCCTTGCTCTGTTAATCTGTCGTTCCAATATGAAGCGCTGACCACGCCAGCAACCGTGGGAGCCCAAGGCCTGCTTGGGCAAGTTACACAAAGAAAAAAGGCAGAAAAAAAAAGGCGAGAGGGAATGGGACAGTATGCATCCAAATATTTAAAAGGACAGTGTGTATATTTTTTTTCCAATGTTCATTCATTTACAAAAAAAACAAAAAACAGATCTGTACATTTATTAATATGCAGGTCTAGTAATCACAAATAACTTTACATAGGTTGCACCGTACCTTACCGGAGGCCGACACGTTTTGCCGCCATCTTTCTGCTCAGATATCTTGAACGTGAATTTCGCAAACATAGTAGCTGGTAGTAGGTTTGCAAAGTGTGATTTTTCCATCGTGCGTGACTGCGCATACTTCGAAATGTTTGCACTTTACACCACTAAATGGCACAAAATTCTACACATTCTCTCTTTAATAAAACTACTTTTTCAAACATTTTATTTGATGATCTACAATTAACCAATTAATGATAAAAACAAACTTTTCTTTTACACTTTTATATATTTTTCTTCTATTAACGATAAAAACAATTTAATTTTATAATTTTTTTTTAAATGCAATGAATTTATTTTTTATACTGGTTATTCAATATTAAAAAGTAAATATTACAAATTACACATTTTTCAATCAATTAACTGTTTAACGAGCTAAATGAATTCAAATATAAAGTGAGCAGATCATGTGAGGCTGTGTGCGTGTCAGACAAGTGTCACACACAAGCACCTTGTATAACTGCAAAATGTCCTCATTTAACATGATTGTAGGTATACGATGATGTAATTAGCCTCTAATTAACACACAAGCTAATTAGTTGGGCTGCTACAAAGCTCACTGGAGATGTGTGTCTGAGATAAAGGCAAGACAATAGACGGGTGGTGGGGTGGGGGTCCCTAAGATGAAAGGGAGTGAGGTGGCCAAGTGACTGACTAGTAGGAATGTGAATAAAATATGAAGCGACGGGGGGGCTGTGGAAAACACACGCGCGCGCACACACAGTGGAAAATAAACTGTCTTTCTTGTCTTGGAAGACTTATATCACTCAAGTCACACAAGAAATCTGTTTTGGTCCTGTGCAACTTCAAACCAAATTGCGTTCATCTTGCACTTTTCATACATCCCAGATGCTGTTCAAAGTGCTTTGCAGGGATAAAAAGAGACAATTTAAAAAAAAAAAAGCAACAAATGAACCATCTGCATATCCAGTAGAGCTCGGAATGAGGCCTCTACTAAACGCTTGAGGAATGCGACTGGGATGGACAGCAGGGAGGAATGAGAGGAAGCCGACTTCCTGTGTAGATGGCCGTCAACAACTTCCCGCGGGAGCCTCCTCGGAAGGTCGTGATCTCGGTGGGTTGGGGGGGGGGGGGGGGGGTCTATTGCTTCAAACAACACGAAACAGAACTTTCATGCGCCTTCCCAAGGGAGTCTGTTTTTCCAAAAACACATGTAGCCATTTATAACGACATGACAACACATCCCCAGGCATTCATGGGCAACAGGTGGCGCTATAACCCCAAACTAGAAGAACAATCTAGACACCATGACAACAACAACAGGGAATTCTGGATATCCTGACAAACAAATGAAGTTTCTAACAGGAATGATTTACGTGCAAATACCTGTATCTGATCTATAATCCTCATTTTGGATGACTTGAAATGGCATCCTGAACTTTTTTCCAACGTCCAGGATACTAAAATGCTTTTACTCACAAAATTCGCAGAAAACTTTTCCTTTCCTTCTGACCTCTTTTTGCAGGCAGTCCAGCATGCGTGTGTGTTCCATGTGGGCGACATACGGCTTCCTAATGACCAATTTGCATAATTAACACAGTGAGGTATGGCAGACTGCCTGCAGGCTCATGGACACACTCTTACACACACACACACACACACACACACACACACACACACACACACACACTCTTAGACAACATTTTTTCGAGTGCCTTGGAGGCGGCACTAAGGCGTCCTGCTGCTAATTGGTGATATGTTACAATAACACACACACACACACACACACACACACGCACACGACTGCTGACTTGTTTAAAGCAGCTATGGAGGGTTTCCCCAATAAATATATTTACAATAGCGTTTTTATTTGACCATTTATGACTAAAACATGTTCTAATTAGTAGATCAACATCTTAGCTGTTCACATTGAGTACTCCTATAAGCCTCTGGCCAATATATTTCAGGAAGCATTCGAGTTCGATTTGTTCGAATTTCCCGCCCTCTGTCTGCGGATGTGACGTCAAGCGCGTCTAGGGTTGCCAATTTTCTCATCCCGAAATAAGGGACAGGTGCACGGCATGGTGTCGTGGTGGTATGAGCATGATACATGAAATCAGTGTATATTCTGATTAGATTTGAAATGCACAAAGTTTGTACATTCCCTTTAATCCATACTGCAGGCCATCATTATGTAACCTCATACAAATCCTCAAAGACACTACAATTTGCCTCTTTACCTAAAAAAAAAACAGGGGGAAAAAAAAAAAAAAAAAAGAGAGAGAAAATATGTCAAATGCCACACAAAAAATCTAAACTTGATAGTGACTGACGCCGGGCAAGAACGAGAGTGAACATTGGTTTGACATTTCACCGGTGGAGAGAGTTGAGATCGGACTTGGATTAGAAAAGTGATTCACAACTGGCTTTCTTTCTACTCCAAAAGGTAAGAAGCGAGTATCTGGACATTTAGAAGAAAATGTGTTGTTTTCAAATAGCAGTAACCTCAAGATCGATCCCTTCTCAGTCGTAACCAGGGGTGAAAGTGAGGTGGACGGCAACATTTAGCGTGAAAGGGGCGGCAAGATTTAATGAAATCGAAAAGAATGACTTTATGAAGAACAGACGTTCCATTCTATGCCTGTGAACGAACGCTACTACTGAATGGCGATAACATTCACGGCCGTATCACACTAAGCAGTAAATGTGTCGATATGTTTTTCTCAATCGTCAATTTCCATAAATGACGGCCCACCTTTCGGCTAATGCACAATGACACTAGCCTCGGAGCGACAAACTAATAATGACTTGAATCAGGTTCACGTCCGTCGAGCGGGGTGACTACAATATGTAACTGCATATTGACGTCAGAATGAGGTCCAATTACCGTATTTTCACGACTATAAGGCGCACCTAAAAGCCTTTAATTTTTTTCAAAAGCTGACCGTGCGCTTTATAATCCAGTGCGCCTTATATATGGATCAATATTGAGCCGCAACAGGTCTCACTGTCAAGACGCTATCGGTGACCCTGCACGATCGGTGACGCGCATGCGCAGAAGATCCCGCCATCTTGGATCGCTAGCTAATACTAATACTTTACCCCAGAGAAAATAATAAAACAGCTGTTTATTCATTTTGGGAGTAAATAGAGTTGTCAGAAAGCTTGTTTGTAATCTATTAATAAAGTTTGACACCTATCTGACTGTTTTGTTGATATTCCTTTAGCGCAGCACCATCTAATGGATGCATAACGTAACCCCAGCCTCTACTGTAGCGCCTTAAATATGGAAAAAGTTTTAAAATATGTCATTCATTGAAGGTGCGCCTTATAATGCGGTGCGCTTTATAGTGCGGAAAATACGGTAATTGACGTAATTTGCACGTTGTTTTGGAGTACAGTACAGAACTGGTCTTCGACCGACCAATGCAATATGATCTGCATGTCCTGTGGACCTCAATTGTTTAGCGGGGAAAGTCTCATTCCGTGAATTGGTGATTGACACCAGTGGCCAGCTTTGTATAACTTTATAAAACTTCTTACCTCTGAAAATTCCTTTGAAAACAGTTCATTGGATATGAAGCCTCTGAGTCTTCAGTAATGAGTTCACGCAGCGTGTACGAGCGTGCGGTTTGTTTTCGGCCACAGGTGGCAGTAGCGATTTGAAATTTTAAATCTTCCATATAGCTGCTTTAACCCAAGCAATAACTTGATTTAACTTGAATTTTTTATGTATGTATTTATTTAATTTTGCTTGATTGGTTGCCATACTAACTACAGAGAGACTTGCTATAACATAAAAAAATAAAAAAATATGCAGAGAAAGTAAAAACGTCCCCATTATTTTCCTCACTCTTGTTGGCCTATCGCCCTTCGACACCAGCAAGAGATTTTAACAGACAACACAACACAAGCTTCAATTTTTCCACCACTTCGTGCACCTTAAGAAATTTAAGGTGAACATTCTTCCTAATCAAAAGGCAAAAACGCAAGCACACAAAAAAAAAAAAAAATAAAAAAAAAAATAAAAAAAAAATAAAAAAAAAAAAACCAGCCGGGAGTGGAATTTAAGACGGAGCCAAGGCCGGGGACGAATCAAGAGATCAAAACGATCCAGCAGATTAAAGGGAGGGAGCGCCGTGGAGGCTTTCTTGACAACCACTTTTGATTATCTGACTCCAGCCGCAAGATTGCCTTTTGATCCATAAATCAATATTATGATCAATAAACAAGCACAGTCAAATGTGCGTGCGTTTATCTTGAAATCCCCGTTGAGCTTCCATCGCGCCGAGGCTTCCATTTGTCTCTCATTCAAAATTTTTGACACACATAAGGTCAAGATGTCTGACAATTAGCCGGCAGCGGCTCATTAATCAGCTGTCAACCATGTGAATTTATTCCAGGTGGGTTTTTTTTTGTTTTTTTTCCTTAGAGTTGATCCTAATGCCAAAATAGATTTTCCTCCAAATTTTACACACAACAACCTAAAGTAGGCAATTTTGTTTTATCACTGCATCTCCTCAAACCACACATGGATTGAACAATATCAATGTAACTGATAGCAGTGATCACCAATTATTGATCAACGGTATCAATTTTCACAGCTAGCATAATTAGCCAGCGTGTTAACTGCCTCCTGGCAGCTGTTTTTAGCTTCAGTGTGTTTTCCTTGGAACTATCAAGTCAAACTTGATGTAGCCAAAGATAGCGCTGGCTTCGGCTTCATGTTATCACAAGCAGAGCCAGGCTGTTGAAAACTTTTTTTTTTTTTTTTTTTTACATTGAAAAACTGCAGACATGAATACGAGGAACAGATGAGCACTGAGATGAAGATCTTGATCGCCACAGTTCAATCAAAACATGACCACCAATTTTTCCGGCAAATTTCTTCAAATAACCGCAATTCACAGAGGAGAATCAAGAGATCCGAATAAAAGTCACGGGGCGAATGTAGACAATGGGCGCCTTTGAACAAACAAAATATGAGCGTTGGAGAAGTTACAATGCTGACACCCATCACTCAACTCTAGTTTTATAGAGCACATGAAAACAATTCCCACTGCTTTCTTAGGCTGGGTCCCAGTGGCAATGAAAGATACAATGAAAACAGCAGAGGCCCCGGAATGGAACCCTATGGAACACCAACCGTTCTAGATACACCAAGCAATGTAGCGTGATTGCCTACAGCTAATGATGGCCAAGTGGGGCATGTCATGTCAATCAAATCCAGGTTAAGAACACATTCATCCAAATGTCAGCAGCTTGGCCGACTCACATTCCTCCTGTGCTGGCGGCAACAACCAAGAAGTCTGTCAGATGTTCCAGCAACGTAAACACGTCGCAACAGAGTGTGCCCGTCCGTCCGTCCGTCCCTGGCCACCAAACACTCGCTGAGGATGCTGGCAACATTCCCGACACTGTGGAATCATGCCGCGTGCTCAAGTAGAGCTGGCAGGCCATGAAAGCCTTCTTCATCTCTGTCGCCTCGCCATCTTCCTGCTCACTTCCTCCATTCTTTTTTTTTTCTTTCCAGATACAATCGGCCATTTTGAACTTCCGGACTGGAGTCTCGTGATTCCCCTCGGGAGGTGATACAAGATCCCGTCATGGTACCAAAATGAATATTTATTTATCACAAATAAAGTAGCTTTGGTTCACAATCCGAGTCAACAGGATACAGTTCCTATATGGACATACCCAAAATACATCAAATATTAATGATGTTTGCATATATGCACACTGTATCGCAATCAATAATATGTATAAAATCTATTTACAGATGGACTATTTGTGGGACAAAAAGAATACAATAATAATATACAATAGAAAATGGCAATCACTTATTGTATTCAAGTTTGTCTCATGTTTATATCGGCACTTTCTTGCCTTCTACCCGACAACTAGTCCATCTGTAAGTCACCGTCCTCCCACTTGTGTCTCCATGTTGCCGTTTGCGTTGACGGCAGCTGACAAGCGACAAGGAGGTCGGCGGGCGGAAGCATCTTGTGGGAACGTTTTGGATGTGACAACACGCACAATCACACGCGCACAAATGCACATTAGGAGGCGCCGACACGCTTTAATGCGAGTTGGCAGCCAGCGGCGGGACACACGCAGATCACAGCAGTGAGTCAGTGGGATGAGACAAGCATAAAAAAATAAATAAAAAAAAAACAAGAGGGGGGGAAAGAAAACGTGTTTGCACTTTTGCTGAGACCGCACTTTCAACTTGTGAGCTGCTGAGTGACACATTGGGCGCATAAGCTTGTGAATTTGTAAAAATTGATTTTTTGGTCATACAAAAATACAAAATAAAAAATAACTTTCGGGATATTTTCTAGTGTGTACTTGAAGTTCTTGAGCTACAGTATATCTTTGGCATCTGAGTTTGAACCATGGAGCAAACTGGCAAAGCACTATTTTGTCGAAATGAAACTCTTCAACTCACTTCAACATAGTTCATAGACACCAAGATGCTAGAAGGTGGAGCCAAAGTGCTACTTTTAGGGCTTTCGCCTGAGCACAATAATGGCAAATAGCGATCAATTTATAACTGTCCTATCTGCATTCTGATTTTCATTTTTTTGAATATCTGAGTTTGAAGTTGAATTTTGAAATTTTAAAACTGAATTCAATCAAAATATTTAGCTTTTTTTTTATTCGATGATTTGTTAGCCAAGTGGTTAGTATGTCTTGCTGTGTGTGTTGCATGATTAGCTGTTCTTCATTCTCCCGTTTGAGAGATTAGTAACATAGTATAGCGGCTTTGCATCATGTTTAGTCATGCTAGCTAAATAGCTGCAGCTCGTAGCTGGTGTGAAGAGAGTTAGTTTTGCTCCTATAAGTTCAAGTGCATTGCAGCAGCCTTGCCCCAGTTGTTCACAAATCAGTTTGACGTAGGTCCTCCAGTTCAGTTTTCAGACGCGCGAAAAACATTGTCATGCACGACACAAAGTCCGACATGAACGGTAGCCCGATAGCCCCGTGCCTCAGTGTAAAGCTGATTCCCTTCCAGAGATACGTTGAAAGTTCAACTCAAGATGAATTGTCGATAATTTGCTGATATTTGAGGAGTTTCTGCAATAACTCTTTTAGGAAAATTGCCCCCCAGGCCTTCAATTAACCCTTTTCACCCTCTCAAACACACACATACACGCACGCACACACCCCAACTGCTGAGGTTGCCAAAACAAACAGCCAATGACGTCCGTGGGAGCATTCTGTGCGGGAAAGTGAAAAGTGAGCCAAGCAAGACATGACAGGCAGAAAAAAAGAAAAGCAAAAGACGGAGGGGGGGAAAAAAAGGAGCTCTGGGAGAAGAAAAGCACACCATTTATGGACACGTGGGAAAGGGGGGGGGGGGGACTTATTGAAAATAAATCCCACTCACCTGCTCACTTTCAGGGCTGGACGAGCTCTGGTGACATGAAGCAACTTGCCCTCCTGATACGCACACAAACACATGAACAAAAATTACAGTACGTCCAAATTTCATGCACAACAGTAATACTTAAATGTTGTAAGAATTTACAAAGAAAGAAAACAAGTGGTTATGTAATAGTCGTTATGCTAACAAATGTATTAATGTAAAAATACATGTTGTATTATTTTTGCTTCTAATAATAGCGCCATGCTATTGCTCTCGAATTAAAAAAAAAAAAAAAAACATTTCATGTGAGAAGACGCTAATTCAAATCAGCACCCTACTGCTTTTTCTCCTCCACAAGCACAGTAGCCTTCATATGTGTGAGAGCGTGCATGCAAGTAAGCTTGGCAGCACTTCTAACAATGAACGTCTCGGTAGTATCTCAAAGCACCATATGCTTGCTCGCAATTGTGCGCTGGCGCAGTCCAAGCGTACGTCCATATGCTACAACATCTTAGCAAACACGCGCACACAGATGGCTCAACGCAAGTTTTTTTTTTTGTCTCTCTTTTTTTTTTTTTTTTTTTTTTTTTTTTTTATGAACAGCTTGACGATATCACATGCAGCGCGGCTATCGGGCTAGCATAGTCGCTACAAATGTGTGCTTGAGTTTACACTGGGGATGATCCGGTTCTGATCTGGATTTTGGTCTCAATGAACACATTCAAATCAATCAAACAAATTGCAGTCTTCCCACACTAAATTGGTGCCCAAAAATCAACGTTTTCATCCCAAAGATACACTTTCGTAAGGACTTCATGACATTTTGCTGTTTTGCATTTTAATTTGCATTTTCAATGTACATTCAAGTGTGGGTGCGCTTTTGGGCTTATTTGGGTTGTTTTAAGCAATTAGGGAAGCAAACAAAAAGGTGAAAACACTTTGTTTTACTTAGGAGGATGGGTTGTCTACGTGCGTGTTTGCAAGAACACATACACAAGCATAAACACATTCACTCTGTCACCCAAGGAGCTGATCAGTCCAATTTTTTTAGCAAAATTGGATCATTATTTGAGCCATCAGTTTTAAGAGTGTATATGAAATACAGTGGTGGAGCTGGAGAAGGAGGCTGCCTCCCAATTCCAAATGTGTTCTCCATTAAATGACGTCATGGTGGAATTCCAAAGAGACAGCGGGGCTTTCCCCCCATGTAGGCGGCGGCAAGTTCAACATATAGGACAAAGACGTATTCTTATTGTTATGATTATGATGATTCTTTACAGATGCTTGCTTGGACGTTTATTTCCGATCCGTGCACATGGTGCAGCTTCTCCTGTTTTTGTTTCAGCTTGATGTTGTTTTTCTAAGTCTCCCACAGCAACAGTGGGAAGAATGTACAACTCCACTGAAGAAAAAGTACATTTTATGAAAGACATGTACTTGAAAGGGGCGGCACGGTGAATGAGTGTTTAGCACATCCGCCTCCCAGTTCTGAGGACTCGGGTTCGAGTCCAGGCTCAAGCCCTCCTGGGTGGAGTTTGCATGTTCTCCCCGTGCCCGCGTGGGACTTCTCCGGGTACTCCGGTCTCCTCCCACATTCCAAAAACATGCATGGCAGGTTAATTGGGCGCTCAGAATTGTCCCTAGATTGCTTGTGAGTGTGGATGGTTGTTCGTCTCTGAGTGCCCTGCGATTGGCTGCAACCAGTTCCGCGTGTCCCCCGCCTACTGCCCAAATCCAGCTGAGATAGGCTCCAGTACTCCCCGCGACCCTTGTGAGGAATAAGCGGTCAAGAAAATGGATGGATGGATGGATGTACTTGAAAGAAGCATCATGCCAATGCAATCTATAATAGCAATACAGGCAATCACGACTAACAGGTCCCGGTAGATCAGGGATGGACAACTGGCCCACATCTACATTGAGCAGTCTCTGATTAATTTTAAAAACAAAATTTAAAACTGTGGGGGGAAATATTAACATTTTCTCTACTAGAGTGGAACCCCGCATACTGGCAGTTTGGCACCCACGGATTCATTCAGATTGTTTTTTTCCAGTATATTTTGTTGGGGTGGAGTTCTTCATGTTGGGGGATTTTTCATGTAAAATTGATATTGGAAGTTTATCAGCTTTTTTTTTTTTTTTTTTTTTTAAAGTATAGTATTTTGGAGGGTCTGAAAAAAAATTCCCCTCCAATTTTCTCAGTCCCTTTCAATGGGTATTTGGGTGTTAATTATTTGTGGATTTCCAGTATCCATGTATTTTTTTCCATATTTAAAATGACATTTTTATCATACATCTGGTTCGGAAGTGAAACAAAAAAGGGGGGGAAAAAAAGCACAAAAAACACAATTTGACCATTTATAAGTAAGAAATCAGCTTTTTAGTCAAATGATGAAGTCTGCTTTGAAAACAAGAAGAAGGCTTACTGGGGAAAGGTCACTGTGGGCTCGCCAGTCAAGTTACTTCCGTCCATTTCTGCTTTTTTTTGGTATTTTTCTTCTAAACATAGAGTGTGCCGTCCTAAATCTCGACTTGTTGTCAAAGTCAAGTGTGATCCATGCAGTACATCTCGCATTCCACACAGCTGCCATTCATCACAGGCATTCACTTTTATACACACACACGCTATGACAAACAGCTGGTGGTGTGCCATCAGAAGGAGTCTATCTCCGTAATGAGGTTCAGGAGGTGAAATAAAGTCCAATCTCATTCCCATTAAAGCTTCCCGCCGCCATTCCCGAATTCATCTTCAGAGTTGCGGCAAAACAAATCTGTCGACAGTCTCTGCACTTTTAATATGCCGAGTCGCGGCAACTCAAGATGTGCAGTGTGACCAAGCTCGTAATCGACTTTTACATTGACTCATATCAACTTCCCCCATTGAAAAAAATGCCATTAATCAGTTTCAGTTCTTGTATGAAAAAGAAAATCATTTTCATAGCAATCTATTGTACAAAAACAATAAAAAAAAAAACAATGTGGAAAACAAAAGAAAGCACAGGTCAGGGCAAGAAACTCATTTTCACTGGTGGAAGCAGCACTTCCTCCAACTATCAATTTGCGATGCTGATCTATGAATAGGGTTTTTGTTTCCATGACTACAGGTGGATGGGTCGCTCTAACTAACGGAGCTGCTTCTACCTTTTGAAGTAAAGAACAAATTCATTTTCACTGTTGGAAGCAGCACTTCATCACACTTAGCGATATTATGAATCCAACATGAACCTGAGGTCGACGAGATGTCTGCGAGTAAGCGATGACGCTTCCCTACCATCTTTGAGTGACAACCGGCGCCTTGCGTTCCACTTCCTGTCTGTCAGAGATTTGTCATTTTTCTTATTTTTGGCGTTCCCATGTGGACGGCGACGCCAGCGTCAGCCTGAAATAATCCCTCAATCCTGCCACAAGCCCTTCATTGTTGAACAATAACGCACTTTTCTCAAAAGCCTGACACAAATGTTTGCTTTAATGACTGCCGTTTGCCATATTTGCTTGTGTGCGCAACTGTGCACGAAACTCCCTGCCTTCAATTTTGCTCCTTTCTGACAGCTCGCTATATTTTACAGAAGACTATCAGCTGTGGAATGGTGCAAAAAAAAATTAAAAAAAATGGCAATTTTGTTTTTTTTTTTCCCTTGGCTGACAGGGAACACGTTTGCAATTAGCGTCGGCAGTCTGCGCTAGCATGTGTGGGCGTGCGACCATCAAATAGGAGAGAGAGAGAGAGAGCCAGGGGGTTGATGAGATTGCGCAATTACAACCAGGCCACTCAAATTCTGAAGTATGTGTGTTATTTCACATACGCGCACACACAAGCAAGGGGCTGGCACTTGTTTGGAGGTCGTCCAGGAGGCTATGTGCCCCTGAAAACTATGCGCGTGTACATTCGAGTGAGTGACTGACTGAGAAAGAGACAGAAATCAGGTTTCCATCCAAACGTTTCTGAATTTTTAAGCAAATTTTGGTTAAAATGCACAAAACGGACATGCGACTTATACCAATCTCCATCCATTCTTCTTTTGCAAATAATGGGAGGAGACTGTGCTGCGAGATGACGTCATATAAGTGAGTCTGTCTTTGTGCGACACGACACAAAGTGGACAAATTACTGATCTAAAATTGCATTAATGTTTTTTCTAGGGGTGCACCGATCACAATTTTCCGGCCAATCGCCGATCTTTTAAAAAGTGTGACCTGCCGATTGCGATTTTTGCCAATCTTGATTTTTTTGATAATAAGCAGCATACACCTTCAGTGTTTTAGTCTTGTTTTATTAGAAAACATTAAAAAAAATAATCAGTGATATAATACAAGTGGGTTGTTTTAACTGCATTTGAAGTACCGGTAGTTGTTGCAAATAAAAATGAAAAACCTATTAGTCATGTCAGCAGAAGAGAACACGGGCTGATTTGTCAGACCTCTAAGGAGGGAGATGGGATTGGTGGAAAAGACTTGGGGATTTGCCGAACATCGATCCATCAAAATTAAGGAAATCAGGGTCGATAAATCGTCTGTCCGACCGATCGGTGCACCCCTAGTTTTTTTCTTTAATTAATTTGAAAAAGAATTATGTTTCTTCGTCTCCCCAAACATATCTTACATTATCATCCACCATTTTTTTTTTTTTTTTTTGTGACTACAAAAACCTGTGACGTAGTATCCGGTCAAAACATGCGGGCTTGTAGTCGCTGATTCACAAAAGCTGTTTCCATAGCGAAAATGCGCATTTTCCTTTTTATTTATTTATTTTTGATATGCTTAGTTCAAAATCCACCCCCTCCAAGAGTAAAAACTTTTTTTTTTTTGTGAATTTCAGGCCTTTTTTCGAATTCTGGCATTTCCATTCAGTTTCTTTTTTGCAATTCTTGAAAATGTGAATAAAAATAGTTGGATGAAAACCCCACAAGAGCGAGAGACAGAGAGAGACAAAGATGACAAACAGACAGACACTCGGTGGGAGGCTGCATCTCATTAGCAACATCTGTGGCACGCGGGAAGCTGACACTTTCCCTCTCTCTCATACATGGCACATGCGCGCACACAGTCTGACTTTCACATTGACGCATGCACCTGCACCGACATATATATCTTGTTGACATTTCCATATCAACGCTGTCACGTTCCCGCAAACTTCACGTGCGCTTGTTAGTTTGTTTATTTTTAGATTTGCTTAGTTCCACTAAACGTAGAATCAGGAATGAAAACTGAGCGAAACCAGAAACGGGAACACAAGGTGAATGGAAAAGATGTGGAGGGGGAAGTTGTGCCGTAGCCACAGCAGTTTCCTTTCCTGAAATCTTCCTTTCTGAGATTGATATCGATTCATAAAACCACAAATCGATTATTTTAACTCATTCACTGCCTTTGACAACTATACTTGTCAATTAGCATTTTTTTGAACGGGGATAGATGGGGGTGCATATGCTCCACAGTAAATGTCAAACGTGGAAACAACTTTACTGATGCCCAACCGCCAATACATGACATCATTGCCCCATTTTATACGAAATAAACACAGCTTCAGAGTCCATGGTTGTAATGGCTGTATTTTGTGTTACCTACATTTTTCTACTATCAATTATAAAAGAACGGGACAAGGCAAAAAGTAGGGAGTCTATTCTGTCATTTGGTAGATTCAGTTCAGTTTATATATAATTATTGAATATAACATCGCATGTGTATTGAACATTTAAAAATTTTCTAAAATGGCTGGCAGTGAATGAGTTTAATAACTTTTTTTTCCCCCATAAATTCATAAGAAAATTGAATTTTATAGGCCAAATTTTGGGGGGGTATCTGACTCTTTTCTTGAAATTTATTGTTCCCATGAATTAAAAAATATTTTCTTACATTTATAAAAGATCTGCATTATTGCACGTTAAGACAATTCAGAATATTTTAAATGTATATATATAATTATTGAATTATGCCCTGTGATTGGCTGGCAACCAGTTCAGGGTGTACCCTGCCTAATGCACGAAGCAAGCTGGGATAGGCTCCAGCACCCCACACGACACTTGTGAGGAAGAAGCGGTTAAGAAAATGGATGGAGTTATTATTAAATTATGAAAATATTTACATCTCATCCTTGCTGATGTCTATGTTTGTGTGGCACTTGATTACAACATGTTACTTTCATTGATTTAAAAAAAAATAAAAAATGAACCAGTTACTGCCTCCACAAAATTGTATTTGGAATTTAATGTTCGTCGAGTGATGTCCTGGATATTTAAGAATAATTATCCATCCATCCATTTTCTTGACCGCTTATTCCTCACAAGGGTCACGTGGGGTGCTTGAGCCCATCTCAGCTGGCTTTGAGCAGTAGGCGGGGGACACCCTGAACTGGTTGCCAGTCAATCGCAGGGCACACAGAGACGAACAACCATCCACACTCACAAGCACACCTAGGGACAATTCGGAGCGCCCAATTAACCTGCCATGCATGTCTTTGGAATGTGGGAGGAGACCGGAGTACCTGGAGAAGACCCACGCGGGCACGGGGAGAACATGCAAACTCCACCCAGGAAGGTCGAAGCCTGGGCTCGAACCTGAGTCCTCAGAACTGGGAGGCGGACGTGCTAACCAGTCACCCACCGTGCCGCCCTTAAGAAGAATTAATGTTCCATGATTAATCAATATCATATCGAATTAAATCAGAAAAAAAATCTAAATCAAATCTGAGGTCCTGTGAATCAAAATCAAATCGATTGAGGAAATTCAAATCGATACTTATGCTGCATTCGAGGATGCTCGGAAGTCAGACTTTTCCGAGTTCAAAACCAGGAAGTGTGTACGGGAACGCCCCCTTGAACTCGGAAATTCCACTTGTGAAGTCGCGAAAAAAAAAAGAAAAAAAAAAAAGGGACCACCAACGGATTACAAGTGACGTCACTCTCGGAAACACAGACGTGAATGGTAAAACACAATTTACTTGATATAAAAAGAGATAGCTTTCTTCATTCATAAATATTCAACATAACTTCACGTAACGCAACATACATGACATTATGCCGCTAGTTACCGGCCTGACTGAACTGAACTGAACTGTATGGAATGCTCATTCAATAAGATCAAAACAATAAATTAAGCAAAATTACGAGACGGTAAGTTTGCTGGAGGTAAAAAATGAGTCTTAAGAACCAAAATAAAAAACAATTTACCGCTATGCGCCATTTTTCGTTGTTTACTTTCGCCTCGAACGCTTTCCGGAACTGGGAAAAACCAACCCGGATATATCCAACTTCCGACCATCCTCAAATGCAGCATTAAGCCCTAATGATGACATCATCACCAACTGCACCCCGAGTTACCTCTGACTCCTGTGACTGTGTGTGTTTTAGCCTACAACAAACATGTCACGGATGTGAGGAGAGGACAACAAACACGACGGTCCAAGTTGCGTTGCAGACAGACACGCGCACTATCACGGGGTTGAAGGTCACAACCCAACTGCTACTGTTCTAACAGGCAAACACGACCTTCGAACGTTTGCAGGAAAACCAAATAGTGGCGACACACCCCCACTAATGTGCAAACACATACGCACTAAAGTCAGTCAATGCTCACTTCCCTTTTTCTACTACTAGAAATAGTGTTGACAATATACATTTCTATTCATTAGTAGTACTAGCAGCATACCAGTGTTAACTAGTACACAGCAAGTCTTCTATACATCAAGGAGAAAACTTGAATGAGGGCGAGTGGCAATTTTGGAGCTTCTAGTCACAAGTCAAAAGGCAGAGCAAAGCTGCTTGCGTGAGCGCCCTGCGACCTTATCGACCTTGTGGCCGGCTCGCTTCCTGTGTTCCGTGGCGACCGCGTGACTTGACGCCAGCAGACAAAACTTTCGAGTGTTCTCTCAAGTCCCGTTTGATCCCAGCGAGCCGCTGTTAAAGCTCACGTCGCGCCAGCTGAAAGCGAGTGCCGGCATCCAATAATACGACGCAGCTTCCACAACACTTTGGGAGAAATTTTGACGAGGACACCCACATTAACGTAAATGGAGCCTTTTTCTGTTAAATTTTTGTTTTTTTTGGAGGAAAGTAGTGTTAATTTTATCCTCCATTTCTAATTTTTGTCTCAGTTTTAGTTCAGTTTCAATAAAATTTGTTCATTTAATTCGTCAACCTCATCTCGTCTTTATTTAGTCCATTTTGAGTCACAATAATAGAACTTTTATTTTCGTAATAGGCAGTAAAAAGTAAAAACACTCTATATCCTTCCATCCATCCATCCATCTTCTTGACCGCTTATTCCTCACAAGGGTCGCGGGGGCTGCTGGAGCCTATCTCAGCTGGCTCTGGGCAGTAGGCGGGGGACACCCTGGACTGGTTGCCAGCCAATCACAGGGCACACAGAGACGAACAACCATCCACACTCACAAGCACGCCGAGGGACAATTCGGAGCGCCCAATTAACCTGCCATGCATGTCTTTGGAATGTGGGAGGAGACCGGAGTACCCGGAGAAGTCCCACGCGGGCACGGGGAGAACATGCAAACTCCACCCAGGAGGGCTTGAGCCTGGACTCGAACCCGAGTCCTCAGAACTGTGAGGCGGATGTGCTAAACACTCATTCACCGTGCCGCCCCTTTCAAGTACATGTCTTTCATAAAATGTACTTTTTCTTCAGTGGAGTTGTACATTCTTCCCACTGTTGCTGTGGGAGACTTAGAAAAACAACATCAAGCTGAAACAAGAACAGGAGAAGCTGCACCATGTGCACGGATCGGAAATAAACGTACAAACTCCACCCAAGAAGGCCGGAGCCTGGACTCGAACCAGAGACCTCAGAACTGGGAGGCGGACGTGCTAACCAGTCATCCAAGATAGGACTATATTCCAGAAAAAAAAAAAAAAAAAATCAAGCGGTAACGTGACTGTTTTTAAAAATAAATAAATAAATAAAATAATAATAATAACTATATTCTTTTCATGGGACAGCAGTGAAGAAATGGCACTTTGATGTCACACAATCAATATTACTAGCTAAACCACTGGCAACAAAAGTGAGGAAACTTCTAAGTGAAAATGAAAGTGTCTATATGTTATGTGGCTACTCTTCGTTATATTTTCTGTCTTTACGGAGTGTGTATCTATACGCCATAATCTAATGACCCAAGCTACGTTTCGCAGTTCCGCACCAATGTGACGACCCTGAACGCAACGCGAGGACGTGACTGACGGTTCGTCAATCACAACATTCCACCAGGACGGGTTTGCCACGGCAACCGCCGCTGACAGTCGCCCACATTCCACACACGGGAACGCGAGCGAATTCTTTCCATCAGTCATTGCAAGCCAAACAAAAAACATTTGGGAATCTTGCATCATTTTCCTGATGTTGACATACGAGTTAAGAAAAAAGAAAAAAGAAAAAAAAAAAAGAAAAACAACTGCTGGATGCTGAATTGTCATTGCATGAGTCACCTCAAAAAAAATATTTCCTCCACACGAGTGGAGCAACTCCCTACATGACACAGTTCAATTGAAACCCAAGAAGACGTATTTACTGGATTTGAAGCATACGTTTTGAGCAAAACGGGTTTCATCATGGTCATCATTTATGAGTTTTTTTTTCATATGTACTGCACATGTGACCAAAAAAAAAAAAAAAAAAAAAAAAAAGCGATATAAAAGTCTCTGTCACCAAAATTCATTTTCTTTGTGCCTATACTGTGTCAATAAAAGTACAATTCAGAACAGAACATTTCTAAATAACACCAACAGTTGCAGTTTTTCCATTGCAGTCACTTGGTCTATGTGGGAGTGTCGATCGCAGGGAGTCTACGATTGTTTTTATTATTATTATTATTATTATTTTTCATAATTATACCGTTTCAGCTTTCGTACATGTCGCTTCGTGTGCACTGCATCTTTAAATTCAAATGATTTACTGTACTTCAATGGCAAAAATGAAATGAATGGCACGATATGGATTTTAAGAAGTGGAGATGCCCTCTGTTGACCACAGACCACAATAACATTTTAATTTAAGAAGTGGATGCGCCATCTGTGGCCAAATAAAAACATACAATTAGCAATACACAAAAAAAAGCCATATATAAATTTTTTGTTCTGTGTTTATGAAGTCACATCAGAATTAGTCTTGGGATGTAAGAGTCCATATATAAACTTTGTTACTATACTTGAATGTTTATGCATCTGTACTTTTGTTAAAATTTCTGTTAGCTTTCTGTTTGACTCCATTACAGTTTCCATTTTTGTTTCTAATTACTGGGAAACAACTTTAACACTTTTACTTCCAATACAGAAGTACATTTAATATCCAAAAATAACTTCTTTTTTTAACAGCAAATGCTAGCAAACTTAAGAATGTTCCTCAAGTAATACAGTACTGTATTTCACATTGTGACTTTTATTTTTTACAAATACGTTGTTTTATCCCATTTATGCCAGTATTGTTTTTATGGACTTTATACATGGCCACATGATGGATTCAAATGTGTTTCACTGACCTTTGGAACTAAAAAGGACAGTTCAGGCCTAAACTCCAAAGTTTGTTTGTAAAGTACGCGACAACTTGCTGTTCTTTTAAGGATTTTATTGGCATTATAGCGATGTCGAGAGGTGCAAGCAAGAGAGGTGTTGGCTTTCGCGAGGCTGTTTGCGGACTTGCTCAACAGGATCAACCCACGGAGCTGTGCTGAGAGGCTCCAGATGTTCTGCGTACTGATTGGTCCCAGACACATTCCACTCGTCCCCTTGTGCCAGACTCGGTTGAAAAAAAAAAACCTCACATGTAGGTCGCCGAGTTAAACAGCAGGCAAGACGCCTCCACATCCAGGTTGCCGTGCTGCAGATTATCAGCACGCCCAAAGTAAACGTATCGGCATTCGTGGAAAAGTTGTTAGCATAAAAGATCCGAGGTAAACAGCATCAAATCCAAATAATGCGCAGCGACAATCCGGCCACTCCTTCAGGTAAAAAGCAGCAGCAATTCTCTTCAAAAGTGTTTCAAAAAAATCACCGTGCCGGCTCAAATAATGCAGTTCAAGGGTCAAATACATGCCGATAATCCGAAATTTCTCTCCAGTCGGTGGAATGCTGAAACTTTTGTACGGGGAGTCAATCGTCGCGTGTTTGCCTCAAAGGGGACGCAGAATTGGATGTTCTTTAATTGGAGTCCGGTGTGACGCTCGGCAAATAATGCCACAATACTCCTAAACTGAATTATTGAGAAGGAACCGACCATTTCCCGGCGGCACAGCAACAATGAAGACAAAAAAACATGACAAACCGGCTTGTAAAAGTGTTGACTTACCTTTGCACCCTCGTCCGGTACTTCCAAAAGATCTCACGGCGAGGAAAAACTGGGGAAGTGTTTACATCCTGGTGTGCTGACACAACTTCAACAACATTCCCAGAAAAAACGGAAAGTAAAGGGAAGAAAAACGAGTCACGAGGAGCTCCACTCAACCTTTTCCACACCTCCGCGGCCGGTCGGGGTGTATCCGGTAAGTAGCCTGGCGATGAGCGCTCGTCGGCAGCCTGCTCGGTCAGAAGCTCCCGCTGTTCGTGAAGCCAAGTGGACGGAGCGAGGATGTGGAATGTGGATGTTGACGATGACGATGATGATGATGAAGAAAAAGCTTCCTGTGGAGAGCGCCCCCGCGCGTCTGTCAAGGTACATTCAAGAGTAGCGAGCCCCGGAAGTTATTTCAAAATAAAGAAGGAGCTAATTTGTTTTCCATTTTACACTTTAATGTGTAAATAATGCTTTTTAGTGGCTTAGGATCAATAAATGAAGGACTACTACTCATAATAACAGAGTCAGCATACAATGTAAATTTATAATAATAATAATTATTATTATTATTAATAATAATATCATTATTATTATTATTATTATTGTTGTTATTATTATTATTATTGTTATTATTAATATTATTATTATTATTACATTTGAGATTGTTGGTTTAGTTGTATGTGATTTGTTCCCATTATTTTCAGCTTTATTCATTTTGCAATTCTTGTACTTTTTTAAAACTCGATTTTAGTTTTAATATATTTTGTCATCTAGTCATGACAGTAAGGGCATATATTTATTATTATAATAATAATAATTATTATTATTATTATTATTATTATTAATATTATTATTATTATTATTATTATTATTATTATTATTTTAGTTGTATTCTTTTTTTATATTTACTATAATTTTATTGTTACATTTATTAACATGTTTTATGATCTCGCCACAAATGAAGACCTGCATTTAAAGAATTGGATACTTTTCACTTATTTTTATTCATGCTGGGGTCATAAATTAAATTAATTGTGGGTGCATAAATGTATCATTATTTTTTTGTTTTTTATTGTGCTATTTTTTTCCATTGTTATGTTGTATGATTTTCCTGTGAATGTGAAGGCATTAATGTACACTGTACGCACATTATACGCTATTCCTTCTGTTGGAGCTGCTGCTATTTTATTTTGAAAATGAAATCAAACCAGGAAACTAAACGTTTACTCTCCCACTTGACAGAAATCTTCCACACGGTTTCAGATTGTCACAAAAGGGCATTCAAAGAACATTTCAAACACTTGAAAACTTGAAATAAATTCCAAATGATAAAGGTATTCATGATACTTTTTTTCCTTGTGTGATGTGAGCGTTTTAGGTGCAGTTGTGGCCTGAATGATGCTGTCAAAGCCAGTTAAGTGTGCTGCGGCCCCTGCTGCTAATTGGGGGCTTTCTTGGGGGAGTTGGTACACACAATGGAAGCTTTGTTGTTGGGGAAATAGTGTGAGGAAAACTCTTGTTTCCCCAACTCCTGTATGTTAACTGGCAAAGCGGGAAGAAACTAGAAAGAAGCCTCGGTTGAGATAGCAAACGCATGCCTGCGTTTAGGGTTAGGGAATGGATTTTTTTTTTTTTTTCTCCATGCATGACTGATCAAAGTTGAAAGGGTCAACAGTTGATTCTGTGTCAAGAGACTGACCTAAACCTAACCTACCCCAGCCTAACCCTAACCTGTTCAAAGTGCATTTGTTGTGTAAATGAGAAGCAGTGAAAGCTGCTAGCCCAGAGGGGAACTCCATTACTCGGTGCTGAGTGCTTTTTGTCTGAAAAGACTTATAACACCTCATTAGAACACTGCCCACAGCACAGGTGTTTGTGTGTTTGTGTGCATGTGTGAGCAAGGTGTCACTCATGAATGATTCACGAGCATGTAAATGAGATGGAGTGGCGACACACACGCACAGAGCTCATTTTTGAGTGTGCCGTGAAAACGCAGTGGATAATCCATCATGGAAATGGAGTCAATGAAATGTAAATAATGGTCATAATAGGAAGAACGAAGCTGCATTTAAATGAGATTATTGTGCTTCCCAGTGTGACAATAAAGCCCAATGAAATTAATATATGTACTGTACACACATTACACTAATGCTAAATGCTACTAATGTTATAGGGGAGTATATCATTGCTTGGTATGCTTGCACTCTTGCATTGTTATTCACATTTATGCCTTCTCAGGTTACATTGTGACTGCGTTAGCACTTTTTTTCCTCTCAGGTTAACAATGATTATGCTGATAAACATGTTTAATACGCTACATTTTAATGAGCTGTTGTAATGCATCAAAATCCCATTATACGTAACGTTAGTATTGCACTGACAGCACTCATCGATCAATTCATCCTCAATCTATCCATCCATTTATGTATAACTTAACTATAACTGATCAATACTCCACAGCGCTAGACTCCAAAGTGCTCAAGGACTTTGTGCATCATTGCACATTCAAAGTTGTACAGCTGTATTGAAATTACCGCACTACTGGCCACTTCATCGTTGCTTGATGACGCCCTGCCTCATTTTCACAGCTGTCAATCATTAGTTGGCACAACAGCACAATTGGTGCTCTTGAATTAATTGCAAACACTTTACGTGTCACGTCTTTTGTTATCATAGCTGTTTTTACTTTAAGACAAGTGTGGTTCCAACTACCAAAGACAAAGTCCCCGTGTTTTTACACACTTTTCCAATAGATTATGATTATGATAACTACAACACTTACAAAATAATTGGTGCATATTTTTCATTCTGACAGATCCTGACAAAATAACATTTGGTTCAAACAATAATATAAAAGAAAAAGATAAATATAAAGGGCTGAATAGTGAATATGTACAAAAGATCATACATAAAATACTGTAGTGAAGAAAGACCAACATCAAATGTTAGTCAATAGCGTCCCCTTGAGGTGAGTAGAAGACGAGATTGTCGTTGTCCCAACATGAGTGCTTTGTCGCCCTCTAGTGGCTTGATGACGAACTGCACATCTCCAGCTCCATCATTTCAGTTTGTTGAAAGCAGGAGTGGGAAAAGGTCATGCTTGAGGTCACTGCAACATGGACCGAAAACGTGTGCGTGTGTGTTTGTGTGTGCGTGTTGCTGGGGATGGCCTCCACTTCCTGTGAGAGGGCGATTGGTCGGTCACGCTTCAACTTTCTCACACTGCCGACGTCAAGCAAACATGTACGCACGCACGTACACACCGTCATGGCAGTTCTTTCATAGAATAAAAAAAAATATGCCATGGTTCTAATCTTATACTTAAATGAGAATTAAGTATTTATGCACTATCCGTTTGTGTGCGTGCGTGCGTACGCGTGCGTGTGTGCATGCAAATAGAAGAGCAGTGGGTGAGGGTGAGTGGGAGTATTTGTGACACCCGAGGGAGATGATTAAATTGTGTGCGTGAATGTGTGTTTGTGTGTGCACACACTTCCTGGGAGTGCAGTTTACAGTATTCTTAATCCCGAGCTGATGTTTTCCGGTGGCTTTATTCCCCTCGAAATCATGTTTCCATGGCGACAACATGAAAATGGAAATGGGCTTATGATGCTCACACATTCAACCTTACAAATTAATCATGAGTCATATATAATATATACATATGGATATAATATACTACAGTACTACACAAGAATACTACATACAGTACTGTATATAATAAAAATACAGTAAAATGTACTAGTACAGTGGATTATGCAATAGGATCACTTCTCTTGATAGTTATTCTTTTGTTTTATAGCGTCCTCATCCTGCAGTGGTCTGCATAGCACTCATTGTGCCATAATGTGCAATATTTTGACATCTGTTGTGTAAAAATACGCACACAAAAAAAATAAAAATCCTAGAATCAATAAATGATAGCATATATTATAGGTACTCAATCACCAGTCGTTAGTGATGTTTTTTGTTCCTCACCCATTTTCACAGTCATATATTATTTGGAGTGACCCTGAACGCAATTTACGGCTATTTCCGGTGCAAACACTTTCATCACCTTAAAGACATCGGAGCGCCCCATTAGCAGCGCTGCATCAAGTTTCAGCCCCCAAAACCTGCGCCAGACGCCAGGTAAGTGTCCCGTTTGGGATTGACATGACGGCAGTCGGAAAATTCACCTTGTGATGCGAATCAAGCGAGTGCACAAAGCCCAATGCCAAACTCCTTCGACCAAACGATCAATATAAGATAGTACTGTCACTACGGGATAATGCATTTTTTAAATAGACGCTCAAATAATATATATTAGTCATTAAAAGGTATATATGCCATCGGCATTAAAATAAGACATTTAAAATAACGATGATGTGCAAAATGTGTGTTGAATTTCGGATGCGCTCCCTTGTGTTAGGCGGATGGAAGTGAGGGATGTTAACAAGCGGGATCATTTAAAATGTGAACACGTTGCAGCTTTACTCTCGATTAACGTTCTGTTTGAACATGCCGAATACAACCTTTAATTCAATTGATTAATTATTTGTGTATAGTTTATGTGTATTGCCTGTATAATTATTTACAAACGTAAGCATTTTTAAATCGATATATTTCGGGATAGAGTTTGGACTGCGTCCAGATTTGAAGCACGTCGATGATGCTGTCCCGTCAAAGTTGTATACATATAAATACAATGCAATAAATGACATTAATGTCGTATTTTCTGTTTTAGATTGTCCAATCATATTAATATTCGTGGGGTGCTTATATGAAATATGATTATTCCCAGACGGACCAATCATTTTCAGCTACCAATCAAAGAACAATCTTTTTAATGAGGAGTGTGTGACCTCAAGTTACATTTGCATTTGTTAGAAGCCCAACACAAACCCACTCCCACTCGTTAAACTGGTTCAATTTTGGAAATGTGATCGGCGACGATGCGTTAAGGTAGCGGGTGTTAAACTTGCCTGAAGCGGAAGCTGTACAACAACTGCCTTCAAATTAAAGTAACAGTTCCAAAGCGAGATTGGTGATTTTTTTTTTTTGGGGACACATAATTCAGTGTTACTGCTCCTCATACACTACTTGAAATCCCGGGCCGTCACGCACCACTAAAGTGCATGTTCAAGAATGATGTGTGAGAGGACATCAGTATATTGGGCTTAGAGTTTCTAATGTGTATCTTATTTTAGTGTGGTGTGAAAGTGTTTTAATCATGTGTGAGAGCGTTTCAGTAGTATGTGTGTCAGAACATGTCAATTGTGCCAGTTTTCATGTCATGTGGGAGAGGTATTCCAGAACGATGTTCCTGGCAGCCTCTCATCTTTGATGAGTATATGGCAGTATGTTTATACCGTTGGATCATTTTGGATTTTTTCTTATTTTTATTGGTACAATTTTAGGCTGTTTTATTTTGAAGGTAGCCGGAAATAATGTGTGTACATTCCATGTAACCAACGTAGGTCGTCAGAATGCCGAGCAGCTGATCCTGGCGCACGTCTAAAAATAATCAACTTTTCTCTCTCTGGTCAGCTCTCACCACAACATCTTTTTCTCCTTTTTCCTTAACCTTATTTTTTCTTTAATTTCAGCAGGAATGAAAAATTGGCCGTGAGGATTACGGGATTTCACTCATCTTGTTGAGGTAAACGTTGGACTTTTTAATTTCCACTTTTCTCACAAGAAAAAAAAAGTAAAGACTCCGCGCAAGAGTTGCGCGTGTGCGTTTTCGTGGCTTTTACGCGTAACTATGACGTCATGTCAACATGACGTAATTACTGGCCAATTAAAATGAGTGTACTATGTTTGGCACATTTGAAGTGCGTGTAGATATTTGAGTTATGTATGGAGGAGGGTGTCAAGTGTCTTTAACGCTCACTTTCTGCTTCACAAAGTCAGCACTGTGCTCTGAAGGAGCTCTATTTTTTTACATTATTTTATTCCAATATGTTTTAGTAATAATAGTGGGAAGTTCAATTGTGAAATGTTACAAACAAGCAAACCTCTCAAACCAAACCCTGCTGACAAAGCTCAAAAGAAGTATGGCCACCGCTGATAACTGGCAGTTCTATTTGTATGGGGGCTTCGTCGTTTCTAGAAGCTTTCTTTTGGTCTAGTACATGTTGAATTGTCTAGTACATTTAAATGATTTAGTGCACATTAAATTACCTCCTTGGTCCTAGAGTATATGTCAAGTGTTGAATGGTCTAGTACTATGTGGAATGTACTAGTAAACAATGTTTTGTTTTGTTTTTCTGTTGTTGTTTTTTTTGCTTCAGGTCACATTGAATGGTTTTGTTAGTACAGTACAAGTTTAGTACATGTTGAATGGTCTAGTACGCTTTTATCAGTCTTCTTTGTACTAGTCTAGTACAGCTTGAATGGTCTCGCACACAGCTAATGATCCTGTGGGTTCTGCTGAAGTACATATTACATTGCCTAGTACATGTTGAATAGTCCAGGAGTCATGGAGCAATGTGGTTGTCAGACGGAGGCAAAGCGGCACAGCGCGGCCATGGCCTTGTCGTTTTGCGGCAACGACGAGAACGTGACGGGCTACAGCGTGGACGACGCCGTGCTGAACAACGGCTGCTTCGTGGACGCTCTCAACCTGGTGCCTCATGTCTTCCTGCTCTTCATCACCTTCCCTATCCTCTTCATCGGTGAGAAAATGCAACACGATCCTCTTTACCGTGGAAATCTTTTTTTTTTTTTTTTTTTTTACGGCTTTTTTTGTTTATAAAAGCGTCACCCTCTTAAAATAATTGCCCTAGTCATTTTTTTGTAATTCTTTTTTTTTTTTTTTTTGCCAAAATCGTCTCACGATGTAAATGGTTCAATTTTGTTTGTTTCCTGAAAAATCTGAAAAAAACGACTTAGGCAATTATTTTATTTTAAGATGTCGATATAGCATAAGATTTAGTGTGAAATTAAACAATACTAAGAAAATTGTACGTCTATTTACAGCAATAGCACAAATTTGCTTTCTGCTAGCTTAATGCTAACACAGTGTAAAATGCCACAGATGTTCACAGTGTTGTAATAACTCTTTAAGAAAGGGATTTGAATGCAAACGTTGCCTCAATACTTGTAGGCAGGCAAGAGGACAATGTAACGTGAGGTCATGACCCTTAGCTCACTCAAAAGACTTACCGCCATGGGGACAATCTGACACGACTCGGCTTCTATGCTAATCAATACAGAGGGGGTGCTTCACGATGAGTTGTGACTAAAATAGCAAAAGTATTTTACAGATATATAATGGGATAAAGTTGTCTAAATCTGAATATTTTCTTTATTCTCTGCAAAGAACGACTGATATTTTTAGTTTACATTGTCATGTACAGTAGTTGTGAAAGTCTTCTTTGTTTGTGCTTTCTAAATTGGGGATTTCACCTCTTCTTTGTATTTGCACCAGAAGAAAATCACAGGTGACCAGCCTTTATGGCTTCTGTCTCCCGAGACTTCCAGCTGATTGTGTGTCATCAATAGAAAAAAATGAAAGACCCCCCCTGAGGACCATTGTGATAATTGATGTGTGTGTGTGTGTGTCAGGATGGGGCAGTCAGAGCTCCAAGGTGCAAATCCATCACAATACGTGGCTGCACTTCCCGGGACACAACCTGAGATGGATCCTCACCTTCTCGCTGCTCTTCGTTCATGTCTGCGAATTTGCAGAGGGCGTGGTGTCCAACAAGTGAGACCCCCCCCTCCTCCTTCCACCCCGGAAAGCATGTTGTCCGTAAATGATACCGTGTTGTGTTTGCGCCTCACTGCAGGATGATGGACACCAACCACCTGCACCTTTTCATGCCCGCCTTCATGGGCTTCGTGGCGGCCACCACGTCGGTGGTCTACTACCACAACATTGAGACCTCCAACTTCCCTAAACTTCTCCTCGGTGAGCTCTGCATGATATTTAACTAAAGGGTTTATCCTGTGATTACATAAATCAAAACATACAACTGTAAACTATGTTAATGTTTTGAACAAGTTGTGAAGTTTGCTGCTGCCATCTAGTGGTGGGAGTCCAAAGCGAACTCCAATTTTTTGCTGGATTGTCCACAGTGCTGTTCATCTACTGGGTGCTGGCCTTCATCACCAAGTCCATCAAGCTGTGGAAATTCGCCGTGCACGAGGTGGACCACCATCATCTGAGATTCTGCATCACGGCGCTGCTGGTGCTGCTTTACGGCCTGCTCATGGCCGTTGAGATCAATGTGATCAGGATCAGGGTGCGTATCCCTGACGCTGAAATTTGGTGTCTGTCAGTACCAAACTCCAATCAAGTCAAAATCATGTATATGTTCATCATATGAAAATAATGGAGGATTCATTATTGGGCTTTAAGGTGTAAACAAGCAGGATGGTTTCAAATGTGACCACTTTGCATCACTGCAAATGTATTGAATTTGAGTTTAGCAAGCCGAAGGGAATGTTTCATCAAAATAATCCATTATTTGTAGGCAATTCATGTGTGGTGGCGATTATAAATCTTTACAGGCTTCATAATCTGTAAATTGATGCATTTTGGGATGGGCTTTAGTTTGTCTTCGGCCATCCAACCTTGTCATAGGCTCAAATGCAAGATGGATGATTTTGAAGCGCTGGGTCTTCATGTTGACTTGTCCTGGCAGAAGTACGTCTTCTTTGCCAACCCTCAGAAGGTGAAGCCCCCCGAAGACTTGCAGGATCTGGGGGTCCGCTTCCTGCAGCCCTTTGTGAACTTGCTCTCAAAGGTAAGAAGATTCCGATGGCCCATTTCAGTCTATGGTCGAGCTCGGGCTTGTTTGCTCTGTTGCCAGGCGACGTATTGGTGGATGAATCCCCTGATTATCGGGGCCCACAAGAGGCCAATCGAGCTGAAGAAGATCGGCAAGCTGCCCATCGCCATGCGAGCTCTGACCAACTACTTGCGACTTAAAGATGCCTACGAGGACCAGAGGGTGAGTTTGGATATTTGAGAGAATTTGCTCTAAAAAACATATAAATATGCTTTATTTTAAATGTTTTAAGTGTCCCAAAGACGTATTAATACGGTCTAATGTTTTTTATGCTAGAGCATACAGAAGACTTTGATGCCAAGAACAGTTGAAGCAATGGTAGTTATTACAAAAACGGCCAGCAGGTGGCAGTAGAGTATAAGAGATCAACCAGGGCCATGTTGCAAAAAAGCACAATTACTCACAATTCTAATTAGATTTGTGAATAATGATGAAACTGAGCTATATTCTTCTGCTAATTGCTGCAAAACGGAAACAGATAAAAATATACTTTTTTTTTTTTCCTGATGAAGGAAGAGACTTTAATCGTTCTTTTGTTAGGTTCCATGTTTTTATAGCAATAGAAAACAATATTCTGTGGGTCTTGCAAAATCAGTCCAAATCCAGTAAGCTAGCCGGGCGTGAACGAGATTGCGTCTTTGAAAATGGCTGAGTGAATGAGTTAAGAAAGAAAAGATACCCTGTACTTAATTAGAAATAGTTGTAAATGCATAAAAGGGGGAAAAAACATCACGTTAATTGGTTAAAGGGATACTTGACTTATTGAACAATTTTAAGCAGTGAAAAGTTAATATTTTGTCCAGAATGAATTTGATTATTTTTCATGTACAATTAATACCTTAAAAAAGTATTTTTTCTACTTGCTGTCGACTGATGACGACATCACCTGTGCTGAGGAAATAGGTAACGACCAATCATGGCTCACCTGTTTTTTGGGTTTGGTCAGTAAACTGAACCATGATTTGTCTTTACCTACTTCCTCAGCACAGGTGATGTCATCATCAGTCGACAGCAAGTAGAAAAATTACTTTTTAAAAGGTATTAATTGTACATGAAAAATAATAACGTTACCACATTAATTATAGAAAAAAAATAAAAATAAAAATATTAACTTTTTACTGCTGAAAATGGCTCAATGAGTCAAGTATCCCTTTAACAAAAAATAAGTAACATCTATGCTAATATTGGTTAGCCAATCTGTAGCATTATAAGTTAGCATGAAGCTAGCAGGTTGTAAATACGAGACGTAAGCAGATGACTCATTTTCTACCGCAGACGGCCGAGAACCCGGAGCGGGCGCCGTCCATCTGGCGCTCCATGTACCGGGCGTTCGGACGACCCATCCTGCTCAGCAGCACCTTCCGCTACCTGGCCGACCTGCTGGGCTTCGCCGGCCCGCTGTGCATCTCGGGCATCGTCCAGAACATGACGCTGGATGGAGAGGGAGGCTCCACTTCTGACAAGATAAGGGTGAGTCTGTCCTAGTATAACATCTCGGGTGCACTAGTAGAATTACAATCTTACTAGTAGGGGTGTCAAAATTAGTACATTAATTTTGACTTAATTTAAAGTTCCCTTAATGCCACTACTTTTTATTTTTTAATGTGTGATTAATGAGCACCCCTTTACTTGGAAAGCCTCTACTGGGGGAATTTCAGTTGCAATGCAGCAGACGCGTCCATGTTAAAATTTAGCAGGAATAAATGTAATAATAATGCATATATTTGTAGTTGACAAGTTACTTCATGTTAGAGATTAGATGGCCACTAGAATGAAAAGTAAAATGAACTGAGCTGTCACCAATGTCTTACAAATGCAATTATGCCATCTAGTGGCAGAAAAATGACCTCAATGCAAATCAGTATCACACTTGTTTTTTTACAGTACATCTTTTTAATTTTAACTCAGTTTTATGAATTATGAAATGACAGTATTAATGACTAAAACATGCAGCCATATTTTTATTAGCGCAACATTTTCCACTTTTATGTTAACAAAAGTATGAAAACTTCAGAAAAAATATGTTATTGTACTTTAAGAACAGATATGAAATTTGTGAGTAATCGTGAGGTAAACTAGTGAAGTCATGTGATTAATTATGATTAAAAATTTTTATGTCCTGACACTTACTAGTGACATTTTTTTCCACTACTGTATGACATTTCTGCGTATTAGAAGAATGATTCGGATGCGCTAGTTGACTCTATTTCGATTTGAATTTTAAAATCAGTTTCGATTTAACTAACCAAATTCAATTGTTCCATTTTAAAACGTACCCTAGAGCAACTGAAGACACATGAGTAAAACAATTAAGTAGCCCTATTAGAATGACTTGGTCTTCCTAGTGCCATTTTTTTAACACTTCTGCACATTTGTCGAACGACTTAGGTGCACACAAGTAGAACGGCTTGGGCCCAATACTAAAGTGAGTACAATATACCATGTATTCATTTGTGTTCCTAAAATAGCAAAGGCACTGGTTAGCATGTCTGCCTCCCAGTACTGAGGACTCAGGTTCGAGTCCAGGCTCCGACCTTCCTGGATGGAGTTTGCATGTTCTCTCCGTGCCCGCGTGGGTGTTCTCCGGGTACTCCGGTCTCCTCCCACATTCCAATGACATGCATGGCAGGTTAATTGGGCGCTCCGAATTGTCTCTAGGTGTGCTTGTAGTGTGGATGGTTGTTCGTCTCTGTGTGCCCTGCGATTGACTGGCAACCAGTTCAGGCTGTACCCCGCCTACTGCCCATAGCTAGCTGAGATAGGCTCCAGCACCCCCTGCGACCCTTGTGAGGAACAAGCGGTTCAGAAAATGGATGGATGGATGGATGGATGGAAAATAGCAAAGGCGACACATGAAAACCTCTGAAAATGAAGTTGCACTTGGCTTGTCCAGCAGATGGCGCTACTTTTTCCCATTCAAAGCATGCAGAAGCATTTTTGTTTCCCGTTACCAAAACAATGTGAAGCGTGTGCTGTTACTAATGGTGCATAAACAATTTTTGTAAAAAAAGGTTTGAATCCCTGAAGACTGATTCCTTGAAGGTGGAAAAATGTGAACGTGTATTTTATATTTTGCCAGCCGCTTTTGGGAAGGTGATCATGTTTTTATGCTCATTCTCACACTTGAATAATTCTCGAGCCGTAAGCCAAGACAAATCATTTCGGGGTGTTTACACAAGTTGATTTTATTAGCATTAACACTGCGAGATGGGTCGCTGGGTGGTCCCGACGACCAATCAATGACTCACTGGGCGTGATCGCAAGACTCTCGACAAATAATTTTACCCTTGTATGCATTGGGAGCGGTGACCTAGTGGTTAGCACGTCTGCCTCGCAAGGTTTTGCATCTGAGTTCCCGCCTTCCTGTGTTGAGTTTGTCCATTTGTGTACTGACGTTGACTGGAGACCGCTTCGTTGTTTGTCCGTACGTGTCCTACCATTGCCTGGCGAGCAGTCAGACCTAATGACAGAAACAATGGCGGCCGGCGTGGACTATGCTGAAGGTCACCGCGTTGACAAGGACCCACCGAGTGGTCGCTTGTTGTGACAGCTGAGCGGCAGATGTCTGCTCGACTGGCGTCAATTGCAATTGGGAATGACGGGGGAAATTCCTCGCACGCTTCTCACAGCATCAATTTAGAGAATGAGACACAAAATTAGGTACACCTGCAGAAGATATGCTAGTAGATTGGCTTCCTTTCATGAATGGAATTCCAATGGTGAATCTTGATATGATCAACAAATTGTTAAGGTATGTGGGGGTGTGTGTGTGGGTGTGTGTGTGTGTGTCGCACATTTTGTTACAGAACAAGTACTTCGACGTCCACTTCATGCTGTCAACCGAGCTGCTCCAGAACACGTCGGTTCTTGCCGTTCTGCTCTTCCTGGCTCTGGTGCTGCAGAGGACCTTCCTGCAGGCGTCCTACTACGTCACCATAGAAACCGGCATCAACCTACGCGGAGCCCTGCTGGTGAGACCTTAGGATTAGTACTGTCACTATGGAACATTTTTACAATCGATTTAATCTATTGATCATTTAACTCATTCAAACCCAAAAACGTATAAAAACGTTTTTTAATACTGCGTGCTTCCCTCCCAAAACGTATTTATACGTTTTGTTTTGCTTTATGCTAGAGCACACAGAAGGCTTTGATACTGCTTATGACATGAAGAGGTGTCTTAAAGCAATGATACTTATTACAAAAAACGGCCAGCAGGTGGCAGCAGAGTATAACAGATAAGCCAGGGCCATGTTGCAGCGATCTCTTTTTGGCAGTGTTTTCAACAGGTTTGTGAATAATGATGAATTATTGATTAGCTACAGTCTAATGCTAATTGCTGCACAACGGAAACAGATACAAATATACTTTTTTCCTGATGAAAGAAGAAACTCTAATCTTTCTTTTGGTGGGTTCCATGTTTTTATTAGCAATAGAAAACATTATTCTGGGGTCCTTGCAAAATCAGTCAAAATCAAGTAAAACAGCCGGGAGCGAAGGGGGTTGCTTCAGTGAAAATGGCTGTGAGTGAACGAGTTAATCGACTAATCAGATGATTTTAATTTTGCATTAAAGTTTCTTACAAAAGCATTTTTTTCACCTAATTACTTTTTATTAACCAGTGATTGGTGTTTATTTTGTACTTCGTATTCGTATGGTGATTGTTAAAAAAAGAAAGAAAAAGTAAAAAAAGGGTGACTGATGTTGTACTAAGTTACCGGTTCGGTCATTGTTTTCCAAAGTAAAAACAGATATTTGCAAATGTCTTATTTTGATTAAACAAAAAAGGTAATCAGTCTTCTTTTATGAAGGACTACAGAAATCAGTTGATTGAACTGTTGATGTCCTGAAATTAGAGGATTTGGATAGTTTTAAATAAAAAAAACACCTCCAAACGATTACTCGATTATTCAAATAATTGTAGATTAATTTGATAATAGAGTACTTGTCGATTAATAGACGGATTTTGACAACTTCAGTTAGGATGTGTGTGCTTTTCAAAAGTGCCACTCTGCTTACTTCTCAGCCACCATTTAAATATTTTCTTTCTCCACCTAGGCGATGATTTACAACAAGATCCTGCGTCTGTCCACGTCTAACATGTCCATGGGCGAGATGACCATGGGGCAGATCAACAACCTGGTCGCCATAGAGACCAATCAGCTCATGTGGTTTCTCTTCTTGTGTCCAAATCTGTGGGCCATGCCTGTGCAGGTATCATCACCTTTTTTGTTTTGTTTTTAAACTTGACAACATGAAATTTAGTCGACATGTCTATCATCAGCAGACCCACAAAAGAATTGTCAAAAAGACACGTCCAAAAACAGAGAGCAAGTCAGCCACTTTCCCAATTCAAGTGATCCTTTTCCCTTTGAATAGTTTTTTTGAAAATTCAGCCCCACAGCCCCTTTTATTTCGCAACATGAAATTTGAAAGTCTCACGACGCTATTCTCAAAAAACCCAGGAAGTCAGCCATTTTGTTTTGAAGCAAAGATTTCCAGGCCTTCTTTAAAAGTAAACCATTAGCAGAATATCATTGTCCAATTGCTGCTGCTGCTGCAAAAAAAACAAAACAAAACAAAAATGAAACCTTGTATTGTTTTTTTCTTTCCCAGATCCTGATGGGAGTCATGCTCCTCTACTACCTGCTGGGCTGGAGCGCCGTAGTGGGCGCGTCTGTCATTGTTCTTCTGGCTCCGGTTCAGTACATCATTGCCACCAAGCTGGCCAACGTGCAGAAGAGCACACTGGTGAGCGTCACGGGGCTTCTCCCCCACTTTTGAACCGGCAGACATTTACCCCCCAATCTGTGTCTTGCAGGAGCACTCCACCGATCGTCTGAAGAAGACCTCGGAGATCTTGAAGGGCATCAAGCTGCTGAAGCTATACGCTTGGGAGAACATCTTCTGCGACAGCGTGGAGGAGACGCGGGGCAAAGAGCTGACAAGCCTCAAGACCTTCGCCTTCTTCACGTCATTGTCCAGTGAGACGACCACTGGAAACAAACAAGGCTGATATTGTTGTTGGAATGCCCTTACATCTTGATCTTCTCTTCTTGTGCAGTTTTCATGAATGCCGCCATTCCTATTGCTGCTGTTCTTGCGGTAAGTTCGCCTGGGGGGTACCCGCAAATAATTTACGACAAATTATTATGCGATATTGAAAAGATTGTGATGCTTAACTCATTCACTCACCGCCATTTTCAGTGAAGCAACCGCCTTCCTTTGCTCCTGTCTGTTTTACTGGATTTGGACTGATTTTGCGAGGCCCACAGAACATTGTGTTCTGTTGCTATAAAAACATGGAACCTACCAAAATAAAGATTATAGTCTCTTCTTTCATCAGGAAAAAAAAGTACATTTGTATCTGTTTCAATTTTGCAGCCATTAGCATTAGAATATAGTTAAGTTTAATCATTATTCACAAAGCTGGTGAAAACAGTGACAAAAAGAGCTTGTCTTATACTCTGCTGCCACCTGCTGGCCGTTTTTTGCAATTAATACCATTGCTTTAAGCCACACGTTCATGTCAGAAGCTGCATCAAAGCCTTCTGTATGTTCTTGCATTAAACCCCCCCCGTATAAATACGTTTTTGGGAGTGAAGGACAAAGTATTAGAAAATAAACATATTTATATGTTTTAGGGTTTGAATGAGTTAATTGGTGTTCCAATCACGAGGCTGTCCTTGCACCTGGTGTAAAAATCACGCAGTATTTGATGGGGGGGAAAAAATTCTAGTCCAGTATATCAGAAGTCAAACATGGTGGTGGCAGTGTGATGCTCAGGCTGCTTGGATGAATAGAACAGTATGAAGCCAAAAAGTTTGAGAACGTGTGTTGTAAAGGCGTGCTCCACCTCCTTGCAGACTTTCATCATGCATTATTTCATCACCAAGAGCAGTCCGAGTCCCGCCGAGGCATTTGCCACGCTGGCGCTCTTCAACATCCTGGTGACGCCGCTCTTCCTTCTCTCTACCGTTGTCAGGTTCGCCGTCAAGGCGCTCATCAGGTGAGGCCATCACATGGATGATTGTTGTGCCATGAAGAAGTATTGATGACTGATTTTTTTTCCTCCCTTATATTTATCATTCAAGAGGGTCCAGATAATTATGTCCATTAGCATCCTGTAGAAAGTAGAGTTTGCAGCCAGTAACACATGGTGGAATTTTTTTTGATACATTTGACAAAATCTTACCAAAATTCAAACATAGTGGCGGCAGTGTGATGATCTGGGGCTGCTTACCTTCTTCAGGGCCTGGACGACTTGCTGTGATTAAGAAAGCAATGGGGAAAAAGTCCCAAATCAGGAATAAGGTGAATTCTTTTACACTGCATTTTCTACACTTGCTTCAGTGTCCAGAAGCTGGGCGAGTTCCTCCAGAGCGACGAGATCGGAGACGACAGCTGGAGGAATGGCGACATGTCCGTTCCCTCAGAGGCAGCCAAGAAGCACCCTGGAGCAGTGAGTACTCCCAACCTTGCATCAACATCTCCCCAGCTCAATGAGATCAAATGAGCTCTGTTAAAACGGTTAAATCGATCTACCTGCCCAAGACCAAAGCCATCAACAGGAAGCAGCCTCTACGCTACCAGATGGACAACTACGAGCAGCCGTCCAGGCGGCAGATGAGACCCAGCGAGACGGAGGATGTGGCCGTCAAGGTCAGTTGCTGAGGAACCTCTTGTATACAAATAGCCATGTGACTATCAAGTGGCAAATTCAAGTCCCTCTTTAATGTATTTTGGCGATAAAATGCTGCATCCATCAGTGATAATGGAGAAAATCTTTGTCAAAAATTCACCACATTATTATTTTGCTGATGTATGTAGTCATTTTGACACATTTTATTTGGGTCAGGTTTTTAATCATTTAAACACATTATAATATAGCAATATCAGATCTTGGTGAGGCTTGTAGTCATTTCCCAGTAGGACTATCAAATCAATATTCCTTTTCATAGCCCTCTATCGAATCATAAAACCATGAATCAATATTTTTTTATATGGCTACTGTTAAGTTTACACACCAAAACATATTGAACACACAGAAACAAGGATTAGAAGACAAGACTTTCTGTTTTTCACTCGCAGCGAGCAGAGCAGAGTTGTCAGTTACAAACTGGCAAAGATGCTCTGACAATTATCTTGCGTCCTCTCTTATTATTTGGGATTGATCCCTATCTGGTTACAAAAAATAGTGTTGCACTACTAAGGGGTGGGGAAAGCCCAATAGTGCAACGCTGTATCATCTTAGAATAACATATCTGTCTGCTTGGACGTAAGTGTGTTGGCAGTAAGCATGTGATTATCCATTAGCAATGAAAGTTCTCGTTTTCGCTTCTGCCCCAGACGGTGTGACTCATTTTAAACACAGTCACACTGTCTGGTATAAGTTCATCTGAAGAAATGGGTGCAAAGTAGTTCATTTAAAGTTCATATGACTGTGAAGCATTTTACAAATATATAATAACTTAGATACACTTTAAACATCACAGCTACCAAATGCAAATGTACCCTTCAAAGTAACCCAAGAGGAGCCCACTGTTTTTTCCACTTTATTTACATAGTGCTGTGGTTGCAATCAATTTCAATTATTATTTATTGTTTTGATCAGGATATGTTCAATAATACATGATCAATGTAACTGCATTGGATTAAATTTTAAATGTAAATATTCATCGATTTATTTTTTTTATTTTTTTATTTTTATTTTTTTACTAATGCACCAAGTCAGAGCAAGAAGTTTCTACTATATTTGCAGCAATGGTACTGAGAATGTCTTCTATATAAAAGTAAAATTGGTAAAGAGTGAAATCCTTAACTGGAATCGAATCGGGCCCTTCTGAGTCAAATCAAATCAATTTTGGAAGTCTGAATCGATACCCAGTCCTATTTCCTCGCATTTTATTTTGGACAGGTACATAGGGATTTAGGTTTGTAGCAACTTAAACAAATTTTATTTTGGTCAGGCTTGAGTTAATGTAACCACATTTTACTTTCATCATGTGTGTTAACCAGATTTTATTTAGGTAAGGTTTGCTCCTAAAATGAGCCAATCTCAGCACGGTGAGAAGAAATGCTATAATTAATTAAAATGCATGATATCAGTTGCGGAAATCATATGATCTTGTGGAGGTGTTGACTTTTTTTGTGCGAGCTTCTTCGTCGTTTGACGTACTGAAGACGTCAAACTCAAGCTCATCAGCAGCTGTTTGTTATCAGACTTCTGACTTCTCAGGAAGTGGAGGATTCACACGAGAATGTCTTGCCCCGACAGCGGCCTCACTTAAGGCGACTCTTCCTGTCGCATCCCTGCGGGGCGATGGCCCGCTCATTAGGCCTGTGAGGAGGGGGATGCGGGATTGTTGATGGGGGGGGGGGGGTCTCAGAACTTGACAGACGTGATGGAGTCTGCCTCCTGGTTTGGAAGCTCGGACCTTTCCAGCTCGGTCCCAAAGGTATTAACCCGGGTCGAAGGTCGACTCCGCTGGGAAAAGCCCGTTTGGTAACCAATTCTTTGCGGCGACGCTGTCACTTCCTGTTCTTGCCTTCGACATTTGATGGGCCAGAATTCGCCCTCGTTAATTTTATGCAGCTCTTCCGTTGTTGTTTATCTGGTCACCCGTTCCTCCCGTTCCCTTTACAGACTCTATACACTCTATATTGCCCTCATTAAAAACATTCCTAAAAAGAAAATCTGAGCATTTTTATTCATTTTAATGGGGAACAATAATTTGCGCTTTGCGTTATGAGTGGGGTCATGAAACAATAAAAGCTTGCATCTCAAGTCACCACTTTCATTATAGCCAATTTGCTTTACATCTGCACATCTTGTAGTACATCTAAAAATATCACACTATCTAGGGCTGCTCGATTATGATGAAAATATTTATCACAATTAATTTGGTCATAATTGAAATCACAATTAGGACAATCATTTTGTTTTTGGGTGAAAAACAAGAAAATGTTTAAAATGTTAAAAAAAATATTAAGACAAATAAACTTTTGTTGAAACACTATACTGCGATTGGCTGGCAACCAGTCCAGGGTGTCCCCTGCCTACTGCCCAGAGCCAGCTGAGATAGGCGCCAGCACCCCCCGCGACCCTTGTGAGGAATAAGCGGTCAAGAAAATGGATGGATGGATGAAACACTATAATTAGTTTCTTTTGACCCAAACAAGATTCATTAAATTAGTCATTTTAAAATAAAAAAAGGTGCAATATACATTTAAATGACTCAAAATTAGTATTAATAATCTTTTATTTTTGTTTACGATTATATCCATTTTCTTGACCGCTTATTCCTCACAAGGGTTGCAGGGGGTGCTGGAGCCTATCTCAGCTGGCTCTGGGCAGTAGGTGGGGGACACCCTGGACTGGTTGCCAGCCAATCGCAGTACGATTATACCAATTTTGTGATTGTGTAATAATTGAAATTGTAATTGAATTTCAGTTAATTGCACAGCCATAACACTATTTTGAAAATAGTTTTTCAGTCATTTATTTTTTAAATAGTGAAATTGTCAAGTTTTGTAGTCGAAGTCGAATGCTAGCAAAGAAATCTCAAAGTCCCCAAAATGACCACCTATGTCATGTGACTGGAGTTGCCCACCTTTTACTAGAAAGATGTGACTTGGGCTTTCATGTCATGGGATGTCAGTCACATCCAAAACAGAAGGTTAGCAGTATTTGGACAAGTGATCCCGCCATTGATTGCGAGCGGTGTCAGCGCACTCTGGTGCTTTTAGTTCCGGAAGGATCTCACGACCCGAGATGTTCCTGCTGAGATGTGCTCGTGGGTCGGCGTCATGCTGAGAAGGACGCTGGGGGAAAGAGAGCGAGGGGGGTCGCTCAGATAAAATAAACTTAACGGGAACAAATAAACCAAACAGAGGAGAGGAATGCGACCGCCGGGAAGCGACGTGCCATATCATCAGACGGGCGGGATTTGAGTCTGTGTTGGGCAGTGGTGGATTGCAGGCCGGGTGGGACCAAGCTTAACGAAACAAAAAACAAAACAAAAAAAGATTTATAAAATAATCTGTTCTCGGCAAAACATGATGACAATAAATTGATTTTTTTTTATATGTTGTTCAGGTGAGCAACGGATGCTTCACCTGGGGAAGCAACCTGTCCACGCTGACTGATATCAACATCCGCATCCCAACAGGTAAGGATCATGAGGAATTCTAGTTCCATTATAACAAAAACATGCCTACTACCACTTATATGCGGATGGGAACGTTTAGGTGAATTTGGAAGTAAATGGGACTGAATTCAACAGGTAATTTCACCTTGAATGGCTGTATCGTATATGAATCACTATGACTGTGATTGAAAAAAACAAAACAAAACAGGACTTGCGTAATATCGGGAAAAAAACAACGGGGTTGATGAAATGGTTTGGTCACCCTATCCATGGGACATGTATCATGAGAAAAATAGACAGTCACAAGCAAAAATGTCATTAAAAAGTATATACACTGAAATAACGACAATCTTGCCTCAATTTTATTCAGCAATGTTATTTCTATCATTAGCTTCCAGTGTTAGCTTATGACGTTAGCTTCAGCATTACCCTCGGAAGCTAGCTTCCAACGTTACCCCCTGTCAAGACTCTATCGGTGACACGCATGCGCAGAAGATCCCGCCATCTTGGATCGCCAACTACGGCAAATTCACTAGAACAAAATACAAAATAAACAAAAGAACCTTTATATGCCTGCACGATAGTGCGCGTTCGTAAAAACATTGAAAAAAAATCTTAGATTCTTGATGCATTATAAAGAAGCGATTTTAATTCTACAGGTTTTAAAGACGAACGTTTTACTTTTGACCACATTATATTCCTAGTGAGTCTTCATTGTTATAATTTACATTTAGTCTCCAGTATTTTCATTGTCTTTAGAACAATCTTAGATTCCAAGGCTAACTTTTGAAGTTATCTTCAAATGGCATCTCTAACATGAGAGTCAGTGTTAGTTTACAAAATAAACTTGACTTACGACATGAACTCATTCAGTGCCAAAAATGTTTTAAAACATTTGTTTAGTGTCAAACATTCAGTCCTAGGTACTTATTTATATATATTTTACATTTTTTCAAGTGTTAGGGTAAAGGAGAGTCTGAAAATGGCTGACACTTAACATTAGCTTTTAGCATTAGCTTACAAAATGAGATTAACACTGTGCATTAACACATTGTTAATGATGGAAATGTACCTTACTGCTAAAATACACTTTTATGCTCACTTGTTGCCTGTAACACGTCATCTTGCGCTTTCAGGCCAGCTGACCATGATTGTGGGCCAGGTGGGCTGCGGGAAGTCGTCGCTACTGCTCGCCATGCTGGGCGAGATGCAGAGCATTAGCGGGCGCGTCCACTGGAGCAAGTAAGTCATTGAGATGATGTGCATGCTGACCTGTTTTTCGCTGGAAATGAAACATTTTGCTGTTTTGGAGGTTTTTGCACGTGGATGATGTGCATTAACACCAGCTTTTGACTTCCTTGCCTTCTTGCCGCATCAGGCCATCTGATAGCGAGACATTCTACCAGGGGACCTTCAGGTACTCCCCCCCACCCCCGAGAACACCCATCATCATCTCACTTCATCTACACAACTCTTAAAGTCATCACTTTGACATCCGTGTGGTCGCCAAACTGGACGGTCAAAGATGGAAGCTAATTATCAATGACGGCATTGACTAGTTTTTAAGGCCATAAACAGTTTAACTGTCACCATGGAAACACATCACATTTCCTCAAAGGGCTTCTCCTGAGGTTTTGGGTTCCGAAAACACGCGTTAGTTTGATTGAAGACAAGGTGAGTGCGAGTGTTTGTTTGTCCGGTGATTGGCGAAAGCGAGCAGTCCAGGGTTGACCCCGCCTCTCTCCCGAGAGAGGCTCCATGTTAGCATGTTAGCACGTGTTGTTGGCTCACGCTAAAGTGCTGCCTTTGACAGCCACCCGGAGGCAGCGGAGGACGAGACCGGTGACCACGCCGCAAGGTAGCGGACAGACTTCCTGTGACATCATCAGCCACGCCCATTTTCGCTCTTTGAAACGATGTTGCCATGATTGTTGCGCCGAGTGTCTTTAAAGTTTGAGACTTACCCTGTACTTTTTTTTTTCTGCTCCATTTGTGAAGTCATCATCATCTCCTTGTGTTTTCAGCATGATTGTATCCTTCAAACTAATGAAATGATTTTCATGCAATCCTGTGGAGTGAAGAACCCTTCAATCTGGATATATAGATGGATCTGGTTTTGTTCATTTCACATGCATGAACTGAAATGACTTGAACTGAAAACAAAGTTAGTGTTGCTGTTGTCATTTTTGCCAACTGGAAGTATGTGTGACGTCTTGAGGAAAAGTTCCATTGTCCTTCCATGTTTTGAGGTGTTGCTTCCCACGCCATCCACCTGCAGTCTAACATGTCATGACGTTGCCCTGTTTGGAAAAGGATCCTCTCTTCAAAGCTTCATTTTGTCCTCCTGATGGTGACCTCTTTATTTTTCCTTCATGCACCTGCAGCAAGAACAGGTACTCGGTGGCCTACGCGACTCAGAAGTCCTGGCTGCTCAACGCCACTGTGGAGGACAATATCACCTTCGGGAGCCCCTTCAACAAGCAAAGGTGCAACTGCCTCACAGTCTCATCAAGTCAAGTTCAATCAAAGTTTAAGCCAAGCAAGTCTGGCTCAAGTCCTTTTTATCCGTTATGCGGTGACCAGTAGCAGGGTTATTATAGTTTTGGAATTTTCATTTTATTTCGTTTTGAGTTTTAATTTAAATTGGGTTAGTTGTGATTAGTTTTCGGGACAGTTCTGTTAGTTTTTATTAGTTTTAGTTTAAAAAAAATAAAAATGTTTTGTTTTAGTTTTGTTTTAGTTAGTTTCAGTATTAGTTTTCATTTTAAAAAAGTGTATTACCATATTTTCCGCACTATAAGGCGCACCGCATTACAAGGCGCACTTTCAATGAATAACATATTTTAAAACTTTTTCCATATAAAGTCGCTAAATTAGAGGCTGGGGTTACGTTTTGCATTCATTAGATGGTGCTGCGCTAAAGGGAATGTCAACAAAACAGTCAGATAGGTCAGTCAAACTTTATTCATAGATCACAAACCAACTTTCTGACAACTCCATTCACTCCCAAAATGAATAAACAGCTGATTTATTATTTTCTCGGAGGTAAAGTATTAGTATTAGCTAGCGATCCAAGATGGCGGGATCTTCTGCGCATGCGTGTCACCGATCATTCAGGGTCACTTGACAGCGAGACCTATTGCGGCTCAATATTGATCCATATATAAGGCGCACTGGATTATAAGGCGCATGGTCAGCTTTTGAAAAAATTGAAGGCTTTTGGGTGCGCCTTATAGTGCGGAAAATACGATAACTAAAATAACCGTGCTTTGTAGAAATAATGAATGACATCCTTCAATTATCTTTTGAGCTCAATTATTACATGACATGAAATTATGAAAGGCATTTCTACCTCTTTAATTTCACACATAACTCATCGCACCATCAACATTGCAAAAGTTCGATAACCCGTAAAACTTCCACCAGATAGTGAGTGAACATTGACAACCTTGACTGCACCAGAAGTTTCTTTATTTATTTTTTTATGTAACGTTGGCCAACCCGGCGTGCCAGAATGCTATTTGGAAACATTTTTATTTAATGGTGTTTGTTTCAGGTACAAGGCGGTGATTGACGCCTGCTCTCTCCAACTGGACATCGACCTGCTACCCTTCGGTGACCAAACAGAGATCGGAGAACGAGTAAGCCTTGGGGGTACTCCGGTGCTTGTTTGCTTTGTTGGCATTTTGTCGACTGCGCGCTTTTTTTGTCCCGCAGGGCATCAATCTGAGTGGCGGGCAGCGTCAACGCATCTGCGTGGCTCGAGCGCTCTACCAGAACACCAACATCGTCTTCCTGGTCAGCACAATATGCACGCAAACGCATCAAGTGCTGCTAAGTAACTCAATCAATGAAATTAATCGCATTAGATGAATTAGATGCGTCAGAAGGACGCATCGACGCCCTTTTCCTGGACGCTCGACGTGTTTGTGCGCTCGCATCATTTCCCGTCGCCGCGGCGATGTCAGCTCCGCTTGTGCAGATTCCAATCCGCTTAAGGAAATGTTTGTCGTGTCATTTTGGCTGGGAAAAGGGCAGCGAGGTTAAGTGGTGACGATGACCATCTGACCAGATGGATGTGTTTGGGGTAGTTGTGGGAAAAAAAATTAAAAATGTGCATATTCTGATGTTGCCAAGGATACAATTGTCATTAAATGTAGAAATAGAGTGAAATATTTTTTTAAGGGCTGATACTGATCCTGATTATTTGTAGTCAAGGACACCGATAACCGATATTTGGAGCCGATAATATTGGCATCAAAATTTGAAAAAATATAAACTTCTGCTCTTATTTTTTTAAGCATATGTTTATTGAACAACGTTTAATAAAATACTGGAGTTATAAAAAAAAAAAAAAAAAATTTAAAAAGTCTTCGTCAATAGACATCTTTCTTTTAAAAATCTAACAAAAAGTTCAGGTATCTTCCAGGGGCAGAAGCATGTCTTCAAAAGTTAAATAAAAACTTAAACAAGTAAAATAAATAATGATGATAATAATAGTAATAATAATAATAATAATAATAATAATTATTATTATTATTATTGTTATTATTATTATTATTATTATTATTATTATTATTATAGAGTTTTCCAAAATTTCAAAATATATGAAATCTTAGTTTTAATTTCAAACAAAAATCAAAGGTGCAGAGAGTTCCCTGGGTTAGCAAGCAGCATCTCTGAAAAAATAAATAATTAGTTCCCTAAATTTAACACTTTTTTTCAAATTGATCTATTATCGACCATATTATTCTTCAAAATGGCCGGTGCCAACATTCGTCAAAATGATGAATATCAGCGCCCATAATCGGTCTATCCCTACTCAAATGTGTATCAAAGAGGGAAAACTGAGGACCACTCAGGTATGTCGTTGTGGATGTATTCCTAGGACGACCCTTTCTCTGCCCTGGACATCCACCTGAGCGATCACCTGATGCAGGACGGCATCCTCAAGTTCCTGCAGGACGATAAGAGGACAGTGGTTCTCGTCACACACAAGCTGCAGTACCTCATCCATGCTGACTGGGTTAGTGAGTCCGAAGTCTCTCTGAGCAGGTCGTGCTCATGTCACATTTTGCCACTCTTCGTTCTTTAACTCATTCACTGCCAGCCATTTTCACTGACTCAACCTTCGCTGTTTTACTGGATTTTGATTGATTTTGCAAGACCCACAGAATATTGTGTTCTATGGCTATAAAAACATGGAATCTAAGAAAGATTAGAGTCTCTTATTTCATCAGGGGAAAAAGTACATTTGTATCTGTTCTGTTTCACAGCAATTGGCATGAGAATATAGCTAAGTTTCATCAATATACACACTCCTGGTGAAAGCATGGACAAAAAGAGCTTGTTGCAACAGGGCCCTGGCTGATCTCTTATAACCTGCTGGCCGTTTTTTGTAATAACTAGCATTGCTTTAAGAAACCCTTTCATGTCATAAGCTGCATCAAAGCCTTCTGTATGCTTTTGCATGAAAACAATTTTTTTTAAATACGGGTAAATGCGCTTTAGTGCGTGAAGGACAAAGTACTAAAAAACGTGTTTACACATTTTCGGGTTTGAATGAGTTAAGCATTTGAATTGTAAATGAATTGGCCATGCGATCATTTGAACTCATTGGCTGCTATCCCAGTAAAAATTAATCTTTAATGGCTTTGGTGTTAAAAATCAAATATTAAGCACAAGCACACACCCCTGTTTCAGATCATCGCAATGAAGGATGGCTCTGTGCTGAGGGAAGGAACTCTGAAGGACATCCAGGTGCACGACGTGGAGCTCTACGACCACTGGAAGACGCTCATGAACCGGCAGGACCAAGAGCTGGAGAAGGTTTGGCGTCGACTTCCTTCCTTCCTTCTTTCGTCTCCTTCCTGGTCTCTTACGGCTGCTCTCCACGCAGGACATCGAGCAGGACAGCCAAACCACGTTGGAGAGGAAGACCCTCCGACGAGCTTTCTACTCCAGGGAGGCCAAGAACCAAGTGGATGATGAGGATGAAGGTATAGGTGGGGATGTGCTCTTGGTGATGTCATCTTTGGATCCTCAATCAAAGTTGGGATCCTTTCAGAGGAGGAAGAAGAGGAGGAAGACGACGACAACTTGTCCACCACCACAAGCAGAAGGTCCAAAGTGCCGTGGAAGGTAAGATGAAATCGAATCCTCACATGCTGTCTCCATCCATCATGACCAGACGTGCTTCTTCTTCACAGGTCTGCTGGTGCTACCTCTCCTCCGGCGGCTTCTTCATGGTCTTCCTAATGATGTCCTCCAAGCTCCTCAAGCACTCGGTCATCATGGCCATCGACTACTGGTTGGCCATCTGGACCTCTCGCCACGCCAACTTCACCATGGTGTCGGGACCAAACAACACATGCCTGATTCAAATGGTCAACAAGACGTCTGCCGGCACCGCCAACTCAGAGGTCCGCTATGGCAGACGTCGTCGTTTGAACTCTTTCACTCGCAGCCATTCGCTCCCGGCTGTTTTGCTGGATTTTGCGAAGCCCATGTGTTTTATTTGCTATAAAAACATAGAACCTACCAAAAGAAAGATTAGAGTTTCTTCTTTCATTAGGAAAAAAACAAGTATATTTCTATCTGTTTCAGTTTTGCAGCAATTAGAATATAGCTAGGTTTCATCAATAGCTGTTTTTCCACAGCAAGCCCAGGAACTTTAAGTTCTGGGTAAAGGGAGTTCTTGGTTGTAAAAGTTCAGCAGGGAATTAGAATTGTGTTTCCACAGCTTCACAGCTGTCTTAGAGTTCTCTGTAATTAATTCATATGAGTTTGATTAAGTCCAGTCTATGTAAAAACAATGCCCCCAAATTTGACCAATCAGCCGTGGCCATTGCAGCCCGCTCCCTCAAAGTTCCTGTCTGGCTCAGAAAGACCCTGCTGCTGAGATAGTCCTTGGATGTCCCCTGGGGAATTTAATTACCCTGGTATTTGTTGTTGGTGGAAAAACGCCCAATATTCACATTCCTGGTGAAAACTGTGTCAAAAAGAGCTTGTTGCAACATAGCCATGGTTGATCTCTTATACTCTGCTGCCAACTCCTGGCATGTCAGAAGCTGCATCAAAGCCTTCTGTATGCTCTTGCATGAAAACAAAAAACATAAAACATGTAAACACGTTTTTTTTTTGGGGGGGGGGGCGAAGCATTAAAAAACGTATTTACACGTTTTTGGGTTTGAATAAGTTAATAGCTTGGCCAATGTCTTAGAGCTGATGTATGGATTTATAGGACAATCCAGCATGTTGTTGCAAGGTTCTTCCGGTTGATGTCATTTCTGCCGTTTGCAGGACTCTTTCTACATGACGGTGTTCATGATTCTGTGCGCGGCCGGGATCACGCTCTGCCTCATCACCTCGCTCACCGTGGAGTTCTTGGGGCTTTCTGCGGCCACCAACCTACACCACAACCTGCTCAACAAGATCATCCACGCTCCTCTCAGGTAGTCGCCACTGCTTCTCCGTTTTCAGTCAGAGACCAAATTATCCGGCTTTCCTCAGGTTTTTTGACATCACACCGCTGGGCCAGATCCTCAACAGGTTCTCAGCTGATACAAACATCATCGACCAGGTAGGACCTCGTATTGTTTTGCACAATGTTGGTACTTCTTGACACCTGATTTTCCCTCCAGCACATTCCTCCTACCCTGGAGTCTTTGACGCGATCCACCTTGCTTTGTTTGTCCGCCATCGGTGTCATTTCCACCATCTCGTACTACTTCATTGTCGCCCTGGTGCCCCTGGCCGTGGCCTTCTATTTCATCCAGAAGTACTTCCGGGTGGCCTCCAAGTGAGTGAAAATCTGCTTTAGCCACTGTTTGCGCGTGGAGAAAACTGCACCAAGTATGTGAGACAACAAATTCTTCAAGTCTTGCAATGCATGTGGGACTAGAGCTGTCAAAATTAGTTGATTTATCAACAAGTAATCAATTATCAAATTAATCGACAACTATTTTAATTAGTGCTGTCACTATCGAATATTTTTAGAATCGATTAATCTATCCATTATTCAATTAATTGATTAATCGGATACATTTTAAGTTTGCATTGAAGTGTATTACAAAAGCATTTTTCCGCTCATTACTGTTTATTAACCAGCGATTGGTGTTTATTTCGTTTTTCATATTTGTACAGTGATTAAAAAAAAGGGGGATTATAACCGGTTCGGTTATGGTTTTACAAAATAAAACCAAATGTTAACAAGTGATGGCGGCATGGTAGTCGAGTGGTTAGCACGTCCGCCTCCCAGTTCTGAGGACTCCGGTTCGAGTCCAGGCTCCGGCCTTCCTGGGTGGAATTTGAATGTTCTCCCCGTGCCCGCGTGGGTCTTCTCCGGGTACTCCGGTCTCCTCCCACATTCCAAAGACATGCATGGCAGGTTAATTGGGTGCTACGAATTGTCCCTAGGTGTGCTTGTGAGTGTGGATGGTTGTTCGTCTCTGTGTGCCCTGCGATTGGCTGGCAACCAGTTCAGGGTGTCCCCCGCCTACTGCCCAGAGCCAGCTGAGATAGGCGCCAGCACCCCCTGTGACCCTCGTGAGGAATAAGCGGTCAAGAAAATGGATGGATGGATGGTTAACAAGTGATTATTTATTAAACATAGAAGATAATCAGTCTTTTTTCATAAATTGGTGAACAATTACTGTTGGTATGCCAAAATAAGAACATTTGGACAATTATAGTTAAAAATGGCTCCAAAAGATGACTCGATTATTAAAATAGTTGTCGATTAATTGCTTAATATTGACAGCTCTAATTTTAAAAACCGAGTCATCATTTGGAGCTATATTTTTTTCATTTAAAATTGTCCAAATGGTCTTTCAGCATTTCAACAGTAATTGTTCACTGATTTCTATAGTGGTTCATGAAAAAATATTATCTTCTGTGTTTAATCAAAACACGTTTTTACTTTTATGTTTTTATGTTTTTATCACTATACGACTACGAAGTACAAAATGAGTCAGCAGCTCGTCTATCAGGGACTTAACTGTCAGTCCAACGTATGAGTGATGTGTCTCAGGAGTCATGTGTCACCGCTTCTTCGCTTCTTCTCCTCCCCCCTCACCAGAGACCTTCAGGACCTGGACGACTCCACGCAACTTCCCCTGCTGTGTCACTTCTCCGAGACAGCTGAAGGTCTCACCACCATCAGAGCTTTTAGGTAGCACACATTCATGCACTTTGCAGTGATTTATTGAAGCCAAACAAACACAAAGAGGCCTTCTGGAGCTCTTTAAGTTTTCTTTCCCATCAGAGTTCTGATCCAACAGTCTGCAGCTCTCACGCTTTTCCTCCACTTTGTCCCCTCGAGGATCTCCTACCCACACACAAACACATGTACACGCACGCACGGGAAACTGCCCGCCACCATTATCTGCTGGTTGCCATCCAGAGGAGCGCGACCGCAATCAGCATGATGATGATGAAGATGATGATGATGTTATTGAATGTACTTGTTTTATTTTTGGCTTCAGACACGAGGCTCGCTTCAAGCAGCGCATGCTGGAGCTGACCGACACCAACAACACGGCATACCTCTTCCTCTCGGCCGCTAACCGCTGGCTGGAGGTCCGCACGGTGAGAGATACGCCATTTTATTAGGTACACCTGCACTATCTAATTAATCATAAGCATCCACAACGAGTTGCCATCCGGCGAGAGTTGTTGCTTGTATTGACAGTGAAAACAAAATATCAAAACTAGGGGTGTCAAAATGAGTGTGTTAATTTTACGTTCCTTTAGGTCCACTAGTTGTTTTTAACGCACAATTAATGGCCACCTCTTACTTGAAAAGCCTGTACTGGGGGAATTCCAGTCGCAACGCAACAGACACGTCCGTGTCAAAATTTAGCAGTAAAATAATGCACATATTTGTGGAGACTGAGGTCAAGTTGTATTTTACAATTTTAAAAATGTGCAGAAGTTCACAAGTTACTTCATGTTCAAGCTTAGATAGCTCTTAATATAAAATGAAAAATGCACTGGTCTTACAAATGCAATTATGCCATCTAGTGGCAGAAAATGACCTCAACACATATCAATATCATACTCGTTTTTTTACAGTACAGTGCATCTTTTTAACTCATTCACTGCCTTTGACAAGTATACTTGTCAATTGTATTTTTTAGAGCGGTGTTAAATGGGGGCGAATCTGAGCATGCTCCACTGTAAATATCAAACTTGGAAACAACTTTACTGATGCCCAACCACCGGTAGATGACATCATTGCCCCATTTTATACGAAATAAACACAGTTTCAGAGTCCATGGGAGAAATGGCTGTATTTTGGCAAACCTACATTTTTCTACTGTCAATTATAAAAGAACGGGACGGGACAAAAAGTAGGGAGTCTATTCTGTTATTTGGTAGATTCGGTTTATATATAATTATTGAATGTAATATCACGTGAGTATTGGAAATGTAAAAATTTTCTATAATGACTGGCAGTGAATGAGTTTAATTTTAACTCAATTTTATGAATTGTTGTGAAATGACTGTACACTCTAAAAAGAGAATTGTTGAACCAATTTAAGATTACAAATTGAATTGTTGACCACCTTTAAAAAAATTGCTTCAATTGGTAACACACGATTGAATTTCGTCCAAAGTGATTATATTAAGTTTAATTAATTATGAGTTCATCCATCCATTTTCTTAACCGTTCACTTCACAAGGGTCGCGGGGGTGCTGGAGCCTATCCCAGCTGGCTTCGGGCAGTGGGCGGGGTACACCCAGAACTGGTTGCCAGCCAATTGTAGAGCAATTATGAGTTCGTTAAACTTAATACTTTGGATTCTTTGGATTACTTTAATTCCGTTTGATGAACTCATAATTAATTAAACTTAATTAAGTTTAATTAATTATGAGTTCATTAAACTGAATATATGTAGTTGAATGAACTCAATTATTTAAATTTAACATATTCACTTTGGACTAATTCAATTGTGTGTTACCAATTGAAGTGACTTAAAAAATAAATAAATAAATAAGTTGGTCAACAATTCAAGTTGTATTCTTAAATTGGTTCAACAAATCTCTTTTTAGAGCATATTAGTGACTAAAAGATGCAGCCATATTTCTATTACTTCACATTTATGTTACCAAGAGTATGAAAAAAAATAAAATAAAATAGTGTACATTTAGAACAAATATAAAATGTGTGATTAATCGTGAGTTAACTCATGAAGTCATGCGATTAATTCCAATTAAAAATTTTAATCTCCCGATGACATCATATCTGGAGAAAAAAAAAACACACGAGGTTGAGATTGTGGAGTTTTGTTTTGACATCCTTTTTTTTTTCTCTTTCAGGACTACCTCGGTGCCGTGATTGTGCTCGCCGCGGCCGGCGCCTCCATTTGGCGTTCAGATTGCGATCGGCCCACCGGAAGTCAGGTGGGCTTGGCCCTCACGTACGCCCTGACGGTCAGTTGACCTCCACGTCGTTTGCTTTTTGACCTCTTACAAACAAGCAAAGAGGGAAAAAAAAAACACCTGTTGTGTTTTTGGGCAGGTCACCAACTACTTGAACTGGGTGGTGAGGAACCTGGCCGACTTGGAGGTGCAGATGGCGGCCGTGAAAAAAGTCAACAGCTTCCTCAGTACCGAGTCTGAGAACTACGAGGGATCCATGGGTAACTTCAACTATCATCTTCTAAGAATCTTACACAAAAAAAAAATCCGTGGACTGCCATTTTTGACCACTGAAGTGATTGATTGTTGTTGCAGAATCTTCTCAGGTGCCGGAGACGTGGCCTCAGGATGGCGAGATCAAGATCCAGGACCTGTGCGTGCGCTATGACCCCATGCTGAAGCCCGTGCTCAAGCACGTCAACGCCTACATCCAGCCGGGCCAGAAGGTCACTTTGCGCTCTCACCGTGTGGACTTGACTTTTAAATGGGAGTTTCCTGCTTTTAACAAGCAGTCTTTGAAGTTAATTGCCTTCAATTAGTCCATATGTCTGCACGTGCATGAGCGGCGCAGGCGAGCAGACAAAAGGGACCAAGTTAGTTTGCATTGTAGCCTACTTATTTTTATATATTTAAAAAAAAAAAAAAAAAAAAAAAGTCTACAACCTGTCTGTCTGTAAAGTCTATTTTCAAAATAGCCCACCAGTGATTGGATACTGTGTCTTTTGTTATTTTGAGTATTTTTTTTTTCCTATTTTTCCGCTTTTTTTTTTCTGTTTTACTGAATATTTTTTTTCTGTCATAAAAAAAAATATATATTTTAAAAAGCAGGGAAAAAAATATTGAGAAAAATAGGAGGAAAAATTACTCAGAAAAACAGGAGAAAAAAATATTAAAAAAACAAAACAGAAAAACAGAACAAAAAATATTCCAAAAAAACAGAAAATAAATTATTCCAAAAAACAGGGCACCAACTCGTGTTTTTCAGAGTATTTATTTATGTATTTATTTATTTATTTATTTATTTATTTATTTATTTTCTGTCTTTTGGAATACAGTAGTTGTTTTTCTGTTTTTTTGAATATTTTTTTCTCCTGTTTTTCTGATTAATTTTTTTTTCCATTTTTTTTTATGACAGAAAAAAATATTCAGTAAAACAGAAGAAAAAAAAACAGAACAAAAAACCTCAAAAAACAAAGCTCCTCCCCCAAAAATTAGTCAGGAAAACAGGATAGTTATTGTTTTTTTTTCCAAGTGAATGCAATACGCTTCCGTATATGACTGTTACATGTGTTGGGATACATATGTATTAGGGGTGTCACGATTCGCCAACTCCACGATTCGATTTAAATTTCGATTTTGGGGTCACGATTCGATTTTTTTTTCGATTTTTTTTTTTTTTTTTTTTCTCCGCTCCCCCACTTTATAACACAGAGGCATATGCTTCTGTAGGCTAAGGCTAGTCTATGATCATTGGTTCTATTCATTGTACAGTAAATCTTATTTCAAAAGATCGGCTACATATAGGTGATGCAATTTCCATATTATTTTTGTGTAAATTTATGTAATATATGATAATTGACATTAGGCAGGAATGATCAAATTCAAAGAATTTATTTACAATATAAAGTTAACCGTCTTGTTCTTACTGAAGTGTAAAATAAAAAATAAAAAAACAAAAACAAAAAGTCACAGTGGGTGCCTGCCATCTATTGACTGTTTTTGGTTACAACAGTGTGCTGTGCGTTCCTCTTAAAATAATGTGCAATGTGCAACAACAACAAAAAATATATTGTATCCAAAGTCATGGAACAAATACAGCCTGAACAAACTATATCCCAACATTTACAGTTGCTGGGCATACTGTAGCGTGGTTCAAGTACACTAATTAAATGTTTGAATCCAGCGTTTTCCAAGGCTGCAGGTCTGCTGCTATAAATAGACCTATGGATCTGGCGTTTCGCGCGAGCTGAAGTGTGTGGAAGTTTCACTGTAAATGAGGATGAAATAGTTGGTTGGACCGTTGTTTTCCCACTTCTAGTTGAATTTGATAAATCTAAATCTTTGTGATGCCTGCGTAAATGTCCCGTCATGTTTGTCGTGTTTCCCGTTGTTACGGCTGGCGGCTCGGGCCATTCAGTTTGAATGCGCCAGCGCGACACTCTGATTGGAGGACTGTGCCAGCGCGACACTCCGATTGGACGACTGTGCCAGCGCGACACTCCGATTGGACGACTGTGCCAGCGCGACACTCCGATTGGACGACTGTGCCAGCGCGACGCTATTGTGTATCCGTGTATTATACCCCTATTAGTTATTGTTTCTCCTCCGTTCTGTCAGTTCTGTCAAATGCGGTTATTATTTGTTCACCTTCCACTTTCACTCCCTTGTCAAACCCCTGCCTGAAATTTCAATTAAAACTACTCAGATGTTAAAGTCGACCCGTGTTTATCTACTCTATATTTTCTGTTATTGTGTTACTTCCCTTCCCCTTGACGAGCCGGGCGTAACACCGTGGCCAAGTACAGTACGCGCACATAGCATATCTTGCAACTGTGGTGTTTTTATCGACAACGTGAACGTTGTCGACATAACTCACCGGGAACGCAAAATGTTTCCAAACTGGTGACGAGAGAAGCGGGAGCGGCTTGAAGCACCATTGCTGTGTCTGTCCGCGCTTGCCATCATGACTGCAGGAGAAGTCAGCTAACAAGTGCCGTTAGCTAGTAGCTGAATGGCTGCGTCTCATTTGCTTTCCTGGGAGGTGGCGGTGGCGGCGGTGGCGGCGGGCGCGGGGGGGGGGCATCGAATCGTGTGTCCTCTCTTCTATTTCGATGCTCGAAATCGTGACGTAATTTCGATCGATTTCGATAAAAAATCGAAATCGTGACACCCTTAATATGTATCGTATCGTGACCCCTGTATCGTGATACGTATCGCATCGTGAGGTTGTTGGCAATACCCAGCCCTACTCGTAATATAGGCATGTCTACCAAATGTTCATGTTGCGAAGTGAAATGGGTTTCGATTTTCATGTGTCCGAGCTGGCATGCCTCACCTCCCTCTCACCTCCCCGCCAGGTGGGAATCTGCGGCCGCACGGGAAGCGGCAAGTCGTCGCTGTCCTTAGCCTTCTTCAACATGGTGGATATGTTTGAAGGTGAGAGATCACTTCCCCCTCTCTCTCTCTCTCTCTCTCTCTCTCTCTCTCTCTCTCTCTCTCTCTCTCTCTCTCTCTCTCTCTCTTTCTCTCTCTCTCTCTTTAGTCATTCTTTGCTTTATTCTTGTGTTTACATCTCCTTAAAACAAAACGTTCCCAACTTTCCAAGTTTCCCTTTTTTGGGAAAAGTGTCATCAAGGCTGTTGACACAATGAAGCGATACAGATAATTTTAGGTTTGGTGGAAACGTAATTTACGTAAGCAGTGAATTTCTTTACAGAAGCGTATGTAAACAACTGGCCTTTAATCAGTTGTTATTTTAGTACTCTAACAATGATAATCGTGTATGAGCATATTATTGTAAGCTTGGCACACGTAGCACATTCTTTTTCGCGCTTTCCTTCAACAATTTTATTTCCATTTTATGTCTGAGAGGAGCCAGGATGCTTTAAAAAAAAAAAAAAAAAAAAAAATCATTAAAATGATGTCAGTGAATGTTGCAGTCCATAAAGGCTCATTTGGATAAGTTATGCACTCTATATTTGGACAAATAATGGACTGGTCACAAGTCATTGTCAGAACTCATATAGACAAACTAATGACTGGTTGCCATCCAACAACACGGCACATACAGATAAAAAAAAAAAAAAAATCACATTTACTTTCACAGCTGTAAACTTTGTCTGGAAGCTTGGAACCGCTTACAATTTGTTCACCGTGCTGCTACTTTTACATCGGAATGCGTGTGTTTATTGTAGCCTCGCTCACAAGTGATTCACTCGTGAGGAGGATTTACTGCAAAGAGTGGTCGCTGGTTCTAAGTGGGGTGACTGGGAGGGCGTCAAGTGACTCACAATGATCTGCTTATTTTGCCTCCAGGAAAGATCGTCATCGACGGGATTGACATCTGCAAACTTCCCTTGCAGACGCTCCGGTCTCGACTGTCCATCATCCTGCAGGATCCTATCTTATTTAGTGGCTCCATAAGGTACACACAGACGCACATACACTTCCTGGCTGAAGAGACAACTTCCTGTTTATGTTCCATCCTGGCTGTTTAATTTAAGTATGTAGTCTTTTTTGGGAATAAACCTGGAAGCAGCTGCAAGTGCTTTCAATAAATCTTTTTCTGGAAAAAGAAGTCTAGGATGGAATTTTTGAGGGATTTTTTTATACTAGTCGTTTTATTTCTATTGTTCATATCAGAGCACTTACACCGGCCAAATTTACGTGTCAAGTGCAAACATAGCACACTTTGCTTTAAAAAAAACAAAACAAAAAAAAAACAATAAAAAAACAGAGGCTCGGTAATTGAGCCTTGTGGAACGCCTCTCCGCACCAATATGTATGAACAATGATCATGGAATTTTCTCATCTAACGCCACAGGAAGTCAGCCGAGTCCTCATCTGACTTTTTGCCTCTGTCGCACGTCCTCGTTGTGTTTGTTTGGACTGTTGGGGGGGAGGGTGAGAGGTCGAGTGTTTCACAATGCTCCGTGAGATGCGTTTGTCACCCGTAACTTCTGACGTACTTTGACTGGCTGTGACACTGGAAATAATCTTCCCCTTAAATAAATAAATAAATAAATAAATACAGGCTTTTGACGGCATCCAATCCCAAACAAAGTGACCTCCCACAGGTTCAATCTGGATCCGGAGCGGACGTGCAATGACGAGCGCCTGTGGGAGGCGCTAGAGATCGCTCAGCTGAAGAATATGGTGAAGGCGCTACCGGGAGGGCTCGGTACGTACACGCACGCGCACATTTCTTTTTGTTGTTGAGCATACGGTAAAAAAATGACTTTAGAAAGATGAGCTAAGAATCTGCGTCTTAGTCGTACCTCAGCCGCTGATTGGCTGCCTGTCCTGTGTTGCAGATGCGGTGGTGACGGAGGGCGGTGAGAACTTCAGCGTGGGTCAGCGGCAGCTCTTCTGTTTGGCTCGGGCGTTTGTGCGGAAGAGCAGCATCCTCATCATGGACGAGGCCACGGCCTCCATCGACATGGCAACGGTGCGTGTGCGGAAACAGGAAGTTAAGTAGGATAAAAAGTTCCTCTGCACCAGTAGGAGAGCGATGAGCTCTGATGCGCTTTCAGCCATTTGTTGAACACAACCGTCAAACATACAAATACAAAATGTAAGCACACGCGAGGAGCAGGAATATGAATTGTGTTTTTGTGTGTGTTCAGGAGAACATCTTGCAGAAAGTTGTGATGACGGCGTTTACGGACCGGACAGTTGTCACCATCGCAGTGAGTCTTTGGATTTCCCCTTTGTTCTTTGTGTCCTGTTCCTTCCTCTCTACTTCTCATTTCCACTCAAGAACTTCAACAATTTCAACCTGGATTTTGTTCAAATGCTTTTCTCTTTTTCTACCTGTCATATCCTGTTCTATCCGGTCCCATTCTCCCTTGTCTTTTCCTAATCTTTCCTGTCCTATTCTGCACCATCCTGTCTTGTTCTGTCTTATCCTGTTCTGTCCTGTCCTAATCTGCCCTGTATTTCCCTGTCCTGTCCTGTTCTGTCCTATCCCATCATGTGCCGTCCTGTCACTTCCCAATTTGTCTTGTTCTGTCTCTTCCTCTCCTGACCCATCCTGTCCTTTTCTATCCCATCGTGTGGTGTTGTGTTCTGTACTATCCCGTCCTGTTCTTAAATGTCTTATCCCATTGTGTTGTCCTGCCCCTTCTTTTGTTCTGTCACATCCTACCCTAATCTGTCCTCTCCTACCTTGACCCGCCCTGTCACGCCTTCTCCTATCCTGTTCTTTCCTGTCCCATCCTATTGTGTCTGGCCTACACCCATCCTGTCCCATCTTGTCCTTTCCTGTTATGTCCCCTTGCCCCTAGCACCGTGTCTCCTCTATCCTGGACGCTGGCCTGGTGCTGGTCTTCTCCTCTGGGATTTTGGTGGAATGTGACTCTGGTCCCAACCTGCTAGCACAGGAGGAGAGCCTCTTCAGTGTGCTAGTGCGGACTCACAAGTAGAACCGGAGCAGACCAGCCCGGGCCACTCGGACTCGACCCCCACACAACCACCCTCCGTATTCTCTTTCCATTTCTTCTTGAAGTCTCTCTTCTTCTCACCACCGGCCGGGTCGAGGCTAGAGGTCCGAGGCTGGTTCTGGTTCTGCTGGAGACAGCCTGGTTGGTACCAAAGAGGACATATTTTGTTCATCAAATCTAAACACGGGTGGGCAGAGGACAGCTCTGTTCTTTAATCCAGGCCATTGAGAAAGTGAGCATGAACATTGTTGCTAGTGCTGTCACTAATTACTTTTAAAAAAAAATTGAGTCTCCTATCAGTTATTCCATCGATTAACTCGTTCACTGCCAGCGCAGTTAAAATGGAACTTTGACCTCTATAACCGTCAAAAGCAGTTAATGTGTTAATCAACTAATCGCCCTGAAAAAAAAACAAAACTTTTTTTCGAGTTGAATTTTGTGTCTATAAATACTCATTGTTCCATATCTTCTGCACACATATGCACATGTTACACAAACACCAACCAAATTAGCCTATGCTAAACGTTTACCAATCGCGATTAGCATTAGCCCTAAATAAACTTATTAAATAATCACTTATTGTACTTTTCCTGAAAATCACTGCATAGTACAACATATGAAAAATGCAATTTGATCAAAATATTAAAATGGTAAATGTAGTGCACGTAAATAGCGCATTATATTGCATTAATATATTTACTCCTAAATAGGTAAATTGAAATGTTTTTTCCATCCATTTATCTAATTATATAATTACTGGAAAGAAAAATAGTCAAATGAACAGTTTGGCACTACATTATAATTTATAATCACAAAATAGAAAATTAAAATGAATGATTTTCATATTATTGAAGTAAACAATTTCATATATTTGACAAACTTTGGATTTATGTGGCCCTTTTAGCACAAGTTGTCAGGGTTAGATGTTAGTGCATTTGCTACGCCATAGTAAGCAGTGTGCCCTGTTTCACCCACTCCCCCCAACTTAGCACCGCGTGCACACCATCCTGACGGCCGACCTGGTGATCGTCATGAAGCGCGGGAACATCCTGGAGTACGACAAGCCCGAGACGCTTCTGGAGCAGGAGGACGGCATGTTCGCCTCCTTCGTCAAGGCCGACATGTAGACAGACGCACACTCAGAGGATTGCCGTGTAAGCAGCAATAACGGAGGACAACACACGTCCGCCATGTTTTGACCATATCAGAATGTTTGTAAACTTTTCAGGGTGTGCCAGATGCCCCCGCATTTGAATTTCACTTGGTTTTGTTATGCATATTAGTCAAATCTGATGAAATTGAACCACTGAGAACTTACAGAAGTTTTTTTTGCTGCCACACCAGCAAAATAAAAAGTTCAGTGTCGTGTTAGGATGTGATAAAGTTGAATTATTTTTTTCTGATGTGAGCCTGTGACAGCAATGTGCATGAGTTGACAAACTCCATTTTTTTTTTATTGTGCTAAGTACAAATAAAGGACCGCCCCCTGTATTTCAAAATCAGAACTAAACCTTGATTTTGGCCATTGTCCAGCTGAAAAATGTGCTTCTTCCAAATTTGCTTCTACACTTTTAAGTTAAAAAAATGACAAAACGGAGTTAACCCACTCTGTTCTCAGTGGCTCTCTTGAAACGCATTCTTTACTGGGTACACATTAAACTTGAATCCTGGGCTGAAATGATTTGTTTTATTCAAGATTGTGGAAGTATGTGGCAAAATGTTTTTGTTTGGCAGAACTTTCGGTTTAAGCAGAACTTAGCATAGAGTGGTAAAAAGAGAGCACTTGTATAGAGTGTTTATCTACACCATCAAATTGATGACTTCCTTTGAAAATTAATTATTCAAATCATTTTTCAGTTATTATCATTATTATTATTATTATTATTTTTTATGAAAACTGCTGAAACTTTCACCAAAACCCTTTCAGCAGCAAAGAGATGATAAAAGAATATTTTGGAATCAACTTACCTGTTGAAATGTAAATTACGTTTGCTTTCACATCTGCCTTTGAAGCTTGCCTCACATGACATCTTTTATTTTACTGACACATTCAACTTACACGTCACATGTTCTAATTCATGTAGTGGAGAGGAATGCAAGGTAGGATTTGTTTACTTGTAGAAGATTTGACTTTCTTTTTTATATTTTTATTTTTTTACTTTTTTTGACATCCAGAATGTGAGATGTCATGATGAATTCACAAGCTGACTCTGCAAAACTTTTTTTTCTCCCCTCTTCAGCTTCACATCTTTGAATACTATTCAACATTTGTACAATGCAATGGAGAAATTTGCATTAAAGTCCTTTTATAATCTTTCCATGCTGATTACTGTTTTTGTTGTTGTTGTTTTCGTTTTTTTTTGTTTTTTTTTGTTTTTGGTGCCAGGATACATGTTCTCCAACAAAAACATTGTTTTAATCTCTAGGTAGTAGTTACGTAACATTGTGACTTTCTTTTTTTTCCCATCAGAAATTGAGTCATTATACGAATGTAGGAAAGAAGTGGCGTTGAGGTGGCAGCCTGTTAAAAGAGCTTCGCTAATTTCCAGATTAAATTGTACTTTTCTGACATTTATCGGTTGTGACAAAACTGCAGCTGTTTGTTTACACTCAAACTTCTGCTCCTGCAGCCAACGCGAGTGATGTCATAAATTGTATATTTTCAATTTTGCTAAAGCTGTGGTTAAGTGCTCTAAAAGTAGAGGTGTTCATGTACCATACTTGAAAGTATTTTAATTCATTTTGAAGTCGTAAACCATATTTTATTACAATTTTTTGATTTGGTGTTTTTTTTCCCCAGTTGTTTTTGAACGACTTGCAGTATATTAAGTGAGCTATACATGGCTAAATAGCGCAACCTGGCGGCTCAAACAAGAATCCACTGATCTCAACTTGTCACATGAACTTTTTGGGTCAAAGAATCCTGACTTTTTGAGCTTATTTGAGCATCTTTAGCGCATTTTTGATTGTGTTTTAGCGCCTGGAAGGTTTTGAATTAACGCTTGGGGAAGGCAGCGGAACCGGGTCTGGTCCGAGCCGACGAGGTCGTAAGGCCGTCCCAGCCCTCCTCAGAGCAGAGGCGGCTCCCAACCGAGCCCGAAATGTGCGCGCATGCGGAGCGAGCGCGCGCGTAAACGGCGCACTGCACGACCTGCTTTCCGTGCGTAAAGGCGCACAAGGAGCGAATTAAGCGAACCATGCTGGCTCGAAAAAGCATCATCCCGGAGGAGTTCGGCCTGCCGGGGCTGGTATCCCGCATACCCCGCAAGCCGGTGTTCCGCGACCGCGTCAACAAAGCGCGCTTCATCGCCAAGAACGGCTCGTGCAACTTGGCGCATAAGAACATCCGCGAGCAAGGCCGCTTCCTGCAGGACGTATTCACCACACTGGTGGACCTCAAGTGGCGCTTCACGCTCGTCATCTTCACCACCACCTTCGTCAGCAGCTGGCTGCTCTTCGCCATGAGCTGGTGGCTGGTGGCCTTCGCGCACGGAGACCTGGACCCCGAGCGTCTCGACGGCTTGCACTGCGTCAACGACGTCAAGTAAGAACTCACACGCATTGCCTGCATGGGTCAAAACTCAAGTTTTGGCGTCAATTTGTGGCATATTACAGCGACTGTAGCGCTTTCTGATGAGTTTTCATTTCCCTCATTAGAGCCAGGAAAGTTTCAAGTCAGAAAATGTCTTTTTCCCCGCCCACTTGGCTCTCTTTCTCTCCTCTAATTGGCTGCTGACTAACTTAATAAATCAAAATGTCACGCACAATGGAAGCCTAATATGTTTTTACTTACTAGAGATTACTTCCAATATCACTTCATTGATCCGAAAATTATTTACTACAAAAAAAGACACGAGTTTAATTCAATCCGTGACCATGCTCGTATTTCACATCATCTTTCACCAGTGAAATGAATGGAAAAGCAATTTATCTGTTCAGCAAACCCCCAAATAGACCCATATTAATGTATTTGTGTTTATATCCGTCCACACTGTCTCTCCATCTGGAATGCATAAATATAAAATTCCAAAATTGCTCTATGCATAAAACATTTTTGAATGTTTACATGGCAACAACCTTTCTGTCCCATCCAGGTCGTTCACGTCGGCCTTCCTGTTCTCCATCGAGGTGCAGGTGACCATCGGGTTCGGCGGCCGCATGATCACCGAGCAGTGTCCTGCCGCCATCACGGTGCTCATCATGCAGAACATCGTGGGCCTCATCATCAACGCTGTCATGCTGGGTAGATCTCATTTCACCATCACTTCACACATTTAGCTCGCCTGTAACTGGCACATAGGTAAAATCCATGTTGTTGTTTTTTTATGATAACATACTAGCCCTTGTGGAGCATTTGTACAAATATTGGACATTTATGGTTATTAACTCATTTGCTCCCAAAGACGTATTTATATGTTTTTTTTATGTTTTTTTTTTTTTTTAATGCATACAGAAGGCTTTGATGCAGTCTCTGAACTGAAGAGAATACTTGAAGCAATGGTAGTTATTACAAAAACGGCCATCAGGTGGCAGCAGAGTATAAGAGATCAACCCAGGCCATGTTGCTGCTCTTTTCCCCACTGTTTTAAACAGATTTGTGAATAATTATGAAACGTCGCCATATTCTAATGTTCGTTGCTGCAAAACGGAAACAGATAGAATTTTTTTTTTCGTGACTCTTATCTTTCTTTTGCTATGTTCCATGTTTTTATAGCCAAGAACACAATAGTCTGCGGGCCTTGCAAAATCAGTCAAAATCCAGTAAAACAGCCGGGAGCAAAGGGGGTTGCTTCAGTAAAAATGGCTGGGAGTGAATGAGTTAATATTATCACAGATAAAGCATATTGAAAAATCACTTAGGGAGCAGAAATTTCACCCAGATTGTCCAAACATGTTGAAGTTCAAAATCGCACCATCCATCCATCTTTTCCTTTCTTTTTCTATTTTTTTTTTATTTTTTTACTTTTAACTATTAAACTATTATTGTCATTAATACATGTGGGAGCCAAATATTTATAGTGTAAAAGGAGTAATTGAACAATTTTTGGACCCATTGACTCTCGTTATAAATTAAGAAAAAAAATCATGTTTTTTGATGCATTGCAAACCTGATGTGTTGTAATACATTTCCCATGATTACCCAATGTATCCCTTCAGTGGGGCCTCAACTAAAGGTGGAAACTTAAAAAAAAAACAAAAAAAACGTGAGTTGAGTCTTAAAAGCCATAATTCACGAGGTGGTGTTAGAGAGCTAATTAACATTTTTGCTTGAGCTGACGTATGGCTTTGCCACGTGATGCACCAAAACAAGCCGGCATGGTCAGGATTGATAGAACAGGTGTGTGTATCTTGTACATACTGCATTGTGAGGAACAAAATACGTCTTTATCCAACAGAATGAGAATTTTTGTGAAGAGGGTCAAGACTTGGTTTTAGAGTTTAGGTTTGAATTGACTTATGGTTGGGGTTAGGGTTAGACAATCAGTTGTGATGGTTAGGGTAAGGGCCTAGGAAATGCATTATGTCAATGGATGTCCTCACAATGATATATATATATATATATGTATATATATATATATATATATATATATATATATATATATATATATATATATATATGTGTGTGTGTGTATGTGGGTGTGTGTGTGTACGCAGTAACACTCACATCACACGCATATGTGTGAAAGTAAAAAAATATTCAGAAATGACGTAGTTATCACACTTTAAAGAGTGTTCCAACTTTTGTACAAAATGTTCTATGTGGGTTAAAAGTGATACAACCACCCAAGGGCTTGACAAGAGCATCCTTTGGTGTAGGTTGCATCTTCATGAAGACGGCGCAGTCGAACCGGCGTGCCGAGACGCTCATCTTCAGCCGCCACGCCGTCATCGCCGTGCGCAACAACCGCCTGTGCTTCATGATCCGCATCGGCGACCTGAGGAAGAGCATGATCATCGGCGCCACCGTCCGCCTGCAGGTGAGTCGGTGAAGGCCGCTGACTTTTTTATCTTTCTTTTTTGTTTATCAGATTGTGTGATTATGCCTCTTTAAAACCATCCAACCGGCAATGATTGCTGTGTCTTTCGACCAGACTAGCACACCTGGCAAACTGTAAGAAGTCTAACTGTTCAATGCTGTCGCTCAGGTGGTGAGGAAGACAACCACTCCGGAGGGTGAGGTGATCCCCATCCACCAGATCGACGTCCAGACGGAAAGCGCCGTGGCCAGCAACAGCCTCTTCCTGCTCGCCCCGCTCATCATCTGCCACGTCATCGACAAGAACAGGTCGGTCCGCAATCAGTCCATCTTGTGACATGTCGTGGCACCGCACCGAAGGTGTCATTTGGTACCGTGCGTGTACGACGGCAGTCCGCTGTACGAGCTGTCGGCCATGGAGCTCCAGTGCAGCGACCTGGAGGTGATCGTCATCCTGGAGGGTGTGGTGGAGACCACCGGCATCACCACGCAAGCCCGTACCTCCTACGTCTCCGAGGAGATCCAGTGGGGCCACCGTTTCGTTCCCATCGTGACCGAGGAGGAAGGCGTCTACTCCGTCGACTATTCCAAGTTCGGCAACACAGTGCGGGTCGGTAACGCGGCAGCCATATTCGTAGTCCAATTGCTATACGACATAAAGACAAAAGCAGCTATCCACTGTAGTTACTGATGTAAAACTCTATGTCATATCTCATTTGGGGGATGTAGTCCTAATGACGTGAAAGTTTTGGCTGTGCACTTTGACGACAGGTGGCCACGCCCCGCTGCAGCGCCCGCGAGCTGGACGAGAAGCCGTCCATTTTGATTCAGACGCTGCAGAAAAGCGAGCTGTCGCACCAAAACTCCTTGAGGAAGAGGAACTCCATGCGGCGGAACAACTCCATGCGCAAAGGTGGCACTGGCAGCAGCGGAAGCCTGCGACGAAACAACTCCGGCATGCTCTCGCCCAAGGTCCAGTTCTTCACGCCCGCTGAGGGTGGACAGAGTGTGAACGCCGTAACCTGACACGAGGCCTGTGTCCTGCTGCTTTGCCTCCTGTGTGGGGGCCTGACCTCTGCCCCCCTGGGACTTCTTCTTTGCCTCTTCCCAACTTTATTGCCAACATTTCTATCGCTAACACCCGCACCTGAAAAGTCTGCAAGACTGAGATGAGAGAGATTCTTTCTGGTTGCCAAGGTTATGTTTCACACACGAATGATGCAAAAAAAATTGTAATAATCAACTTTTGTCCATTTAAAATAATAATTGAATAAATAATTGTGTCAACAATAATTGCTATTAATATTTATTATTTTAAATAAATAAATAAATAAATCACTGCATCAACACACTAAAATAATATCTAGTTGTCGAGACATCACAGACCTGGAAGCGTCAGGATTTTTTTTTTTTTTTAAATTTACATTATTTATTTTTTAATTCAAATGACACAATGACTGATCACCTGTTTTTATTAACCAGGCTGAGATTGCAAAACAAAGAAATTATTGAAAACGTGAGTAAAGATTCAACAAATGATGAACTGAACATTTTCACAAGTGAACTGTCAATATGAAAAGTCCCCAGCTTCCTAAAAAAAGAAAAAGATTAAAAAAAAAAAAAAGATAAAAAAATCTCTGATTGGCCTTCTTCAGAATTCTATCTATGTTGGCCTCAAAAGTAAGCTCGTTGTCCAAAATAGTTCCTAAATATGTACGTTAAAAATAAAAATAAAAGCAATGTTAAAGTGTCAGGTGGTAAAGTACAATAAATACAAAAATGAAATAAATACACCGCAAGAAAAAAAAGAGGTTATTTCGCATGTCAGCTATGTGTAGATTTTAACTTCAGGTTTTTGTTACACGAATGATTAAATACACTGCATAAAAACTTTAAACACTTGTCGCGTACATTTTACGTCAGCGAAGTTGTGACGTCGCTAACCGGAAGTGTACGGTGTTTGTTTTGGAAAGGGTCAAACATGGCTGCAGCCGTGCGTATAATGCTGTGGAACAGCACAAACTATTTCATCAGGTCACATCTGCTCACTCGACGCCGGTTCTTCTCTGACAGAACGGAACCGGAACCACTGACCGTGCGCAAGCAGGACAGCGGCATCAGGTGACGAACTCGCTTGAAAAGAGAGCGAAAATGTAAAACATTTTTAAATATTTAGACTTCAAATCTTTGCAGACAACTTTTATATAGCTAGTTTATGAGATTTAAGTCTTCTCATGAATTCGGCGTATCATGTTAAGTATTTTGTTGTTTTTAAACGCTTTCTGGACACTTTATTAGAGTACGTAATTGGGACCCGTTGTACTGCTTTAAACGTGTATTTTTGAATGTTCGTAGAAGAATAATACTGAACAATCCCAAAAAGAGGAACGCTTTGTCTCTGTCCATGCTGGAGTCTCTTCGAGAGGACATCCTAACTGATGTGGACAGCCAAGATCTTAGAGTTATCATCATATCAGGTATGCTGAGAGAATATTTGCAGTTGGGTACTTGCAAAGATTTTTTTCTTTTCGTTTGTTAGTTGCCGTTTTGTGTTTATTAAAAGTTGAATACCATATTTGGCATTTTGGTGCCAAGGAAATAAATAAAAGTGAGTTGAGCTTCATATAGATAAAAGTAACATTTTGCTTGATAGATGGTTATTGACAATTAAACAAAAAAAATAAAATAACTGCACTATTCCTTGTCTATGCATGCATGTATGCATGCTAGCTGAAGGTCCCGTGTTTTCCTCTGGCCACGATTTGAAGGAGCTGACATCAGCCCAGGGTCGAGAGTATCACACTCGTGTGTTTCACGAGTGTTCGCAGGTTAGACACATAAGTCGTTTTAATGTATTTATATACTGCATTTATCAACGTGTTTATTGTCTGGCCAGTTGATGACTCTGATTCAAGATGTTCCCGTGCCGGTTATCGCCATGGTGAACGGCGTGGCCACGGCCGCCGGCTGCCAGTTGGTGGCCAGCTGTGACGTGGCGCTGGCTTCCGACAAGTCCACCTTCGCCACCCCGGGTGTCAACGTAGGGCTCTTCTGCTCCACGCCGGCCGTGGCCATCGGTCGAGCCGTGCCGAGAAAGGTGCCAACCACCGACCTCGATATTATAACATCTTTCAATGCATACAGAATAGTGTGCTTTGTGTATGTAGTAAACTACAGTAGTAAACTAAACTTGTAGTAAACTAAGATAGGCAGCACATGAGGACAGTCACAGCTTCTCACTTAGCCACATTAGTATTAGTTTGTTGCAGAGGGTAAAGAACAGGACTGGTGTCACTGAGAAGTCACGTCACTTGCATCTCAAGGGCTTGATTGGACTTGCTTCGTTTTTGCCCCAAAGTAACGTTATTCAAACTTGAATGTTAACACTCGAGACTTACTTGTGATCGCCAGGTTGCCATGGAGATGCTTCTCACGGGCACGCCTATCTCAGCCCACGACGCTTTGCTGCACGGTCTCCTCAGTAAGGTTGTTCCGGAAGAGCGACTGGAAGCGGAGACGTTAGCCATCGCCCGGCGTGTGTGTCAGGCCAGCCGACCCGTGGTGGCCCTCGGCAAGGCCACCTTCCAGAGGTGCGCGCCGCGACACTATGGTGACGACTTCTGCGAGTTTGCCTCACTGATCGGATGTTTTTTTGTGTGTCTTTTTAAGACAAATGTCTCAAGGTCGAGATGCGGCGTACGCCACCGCCTCCAAGGTGATGGTGGACAACCTGGCTCTGAGAGACGGCCAGGAGGGAATACAAGCCTTCATCGAGAAACGGAAGCCGGTGTGGAACCACCGAGCAGAAAATGTCCAGAACTGATGTGCACTGCTCGGACCGACCTTGATATCATGATATCAGCAGCAGATCCTCAATCCGATCCCTGTGTGCCTTAAAAGAGCTGCTTTGTGAAGATGCGGAATTGGAGAATGAAATAATTGTTGCGTAATGGCACATTAACTCCAAGGCAACCATGATGCATTACCAATGTAAATATAAAATAGAGAACATGCATCCCACACAAAATAGATCTCAATATGAGAAGTATGTTCATTTGTGCAGATTTTTCCCACTTATATGTGTATTCGATAATTACATTCTACAGACTATTTTGTTTTGTTTTGTTTTACTGCATCAGATTTTACAAATAAATTATAATGTAAAAACATGCTTTTAAATTCGTGAGTACTTTTTACAAGTTTTAGTATAAACATCTTTCTAGTTTTTGATGATGGCACTTTGCTTTTACTGTATTTCAGTGTTTGTCATTATGGTGCTTGTAAATATATTTATTTACTGTGCTTGGTGTAAACAATTTGAGAACTACTGGACCACCGAAGAGGTGGAGTCATTTTAGCCGAGTTTTCTTGCGAGTCCATGAAGGCACCACTCGTGCATGCGTCTGTCTTGATTGTGCGCATGCGCAGTGCTGCCTGTCTGACCTTCATTCGACTAACCATGTTCGCCAGGACCAGCGCCTTGGTATTCTCCCCACAATGGTAACAAAAAGTCACAATATTTTGATGTTTTCTCATGCCATCTTGTTGTAGCGTGTATCGAAGTGCATGTTAGCTATTATGATCAGTTTAAACGTATAACGTGTCGGTTGTAGTGAAAGTTATTGGAGGCGAAAGGACGTGCTAAAGTGGAGGCCGCAGCTAATGAATGACATCGGCTAGCCGGCTAAACCTAAATAAGCCGATAACATTGTCTTACTATTAACAAAATTATATGCTGTAACTATTTTCACCAACACAAACTAAATCGTTTTAAAGACAATTCCACCTAATCCCTCTGCTGCGTTTAGCTTGTCTGCAGTGTTGGCATTAGCACACATTTGCGCTAACTAAATGTTACCATTTCCTCTAAAACTTGGTGACATTTTGCAATTAAACAAAATGGTGAATGCGTGTTTGTGCACAATGCAACTTTTATATCATGCACAAGCTGCATTCATGTTTGTTTGTTTTGACAGTGGGCAGATCAGGAACATGGCTACCTTGAAGGACAGTAAGTTCACTTCTCTTATCCTCACATTGAACCGAACCTAGATGGATAAGACTTAAAAGATGAACAAATCCGCTGTTTTGTAGCTTTTATTGTACAAAACACAAGCTTCACATATATTCACGAATCACTGATTCTCTTATTTGCAAACTTTATTTGGAACTTAAGAGTATGTCATTCTGCCTGTCACCATAGTGTATGTTCGGGCATGTATATAGATGATCCAAGATGCATTATTTGCCGTGAATAAGTAATCAAATTCATAGCAATTATGTGAAATTGGCTAATATCTTGGTGAGCACTGATCTACGTGACTGTCCAACTTTGCCTAGTCACCATCCGCCTGAAGTCCATCAAGAACATCCAGAAGATCACCAAATCCATGAAAATGGTGGCCGCTGCCAAGTACGCTCGGGCTGAGAGGCAGCTGAAGCCCGCCCGTGTCTACGGCACCGGAGCCCTCTGTACGTAGACCTTGATCGGGTCCCCCGCTCCACGTTGAAAACGGGCTAATATTGACTCCTCCCCCTTGCCCCTCCAGCTCTGTATGAGAAGGCGGAGATCAAGGCACCCGAGGACAAGGCGGCCAAGCACCTGATCATCGGTGTGACATCCGACCGCGGCCTGTGTGGCGCCATCCACTCGGGCGTGGCCAAGACCATCAAGAATGAGATCGCCAACCTGACGGGCAGCGGCAAGGAGGTGATGGTGGTCAACGTGGGCGACAAACTGAGAGGCCTGCTGCACAGGTACGCCCAAACCGTAATCCATCCAGCCATATCGCCAGTTACCAAGCTGAAACGTTCTTGTCTCCTCCTGGTCAGAACTCACGGAAAGCACATCATGCTCAACTGCAAGGAGGTGGGCCGCAAACCCCCTACTTTTGGGGATGCGTCCATCATCGCCAGCGAGCTGCTCAATTCAGGCTACGCGTTTGACCAGGGATCCGTCATCTACAACCATTTCAGGTCAGCAACACTTTGACCTTTTCCTGCTCAATGTTCTTTGGAAGAAAAAAACAAAACAATGGTTGCTTTATTTAATAGAAAAAGCAAATGACACTGACATTCAAATCAATTTCTGGTTGTAGGTTTTCTTCCCCTCTGGAATTAACTTTTTATTTTTTTATTTTATTTTATTTTTTTATTTTTTTATTTTTTTTCTCCTCAAACCAAAAAAATGCTTTGAAATATTTTTTTTCTTGAGTATTAACTTCCACAGAAATAATAGAAACATTTTAACGGATCTTTACAGTTGGGAAAATTAGTCAAATTTTGGGAAAAAATGTAACGGTTTTTGAATTCACAGAAATGAAATAAATTTGACACATCAAACATAAAAATTCAGTGGGATGAAGTAAACACGTTATGCAACACTTGAAACCAACAATTCAAAACTGTTGTTCACTGTCCTTACTTTTACTTTTAATGACAACGTGAATATTTTTTCTTCTCAATGGTACAATTTTTTTGTCTTAGTATTAACCTTAACATACATAAAAATAATTAATAAATATTGTTCTTGTACAGATAATGTAAGAATAAACTTTTTTTTTTTTAAACAAATAATGTCACTTTTGTCGCAATTATTACCACCAGCTATCTCACACATTTCTCTCGTAGCTTAATGCTAACATAACACACAAAGACAGAAATGATCTTTGATGTTCCAATAAAAGGTAGTCAAAATTCAATTCTTGCACTCCACAATTACAAAATCAGCATAATCGTAAAAAAAAACCCAAAAGTACTAATTTTTGAGTTGTTTAAATTTATACATTTGCATATTTTTTAAATTTTAAAATAACTAATTTAAAACATTTTGTTTCATCCAAAAGGAACTTGCATAGTGTTTCAAATAATTGTACTTATCTTAATATTTTTTTTTTAAATTAATATTTTTTTTTTTTTTTTTATGTTTAAACATTTTCTTTTTTTGTACCAAAAAATAAATGCTCGTCCTACTGCACGGTGCACATGTTGCACTCCAACATCAAGTTTTCGCCAACATAAATAAATAAATACATTTTACTATAAATTCTGCTTGGTCCAAAATGAACTTAAATGATTATAGTGTTTATATTATATAATAATAATAATAATAATAATAATTAGGGGTGTGAATTGCCTAGTACCTGACGATTCGATCCGTATCACGATTCATAGGTCACGATTCGATTCGATACCGATTAATCCCGATATGAATTTATAAGTCGATTGTTGCGATTTTTTTTTACTCAAATTTAGAAAATACCATTCAGTAAACTTGTACATGTACACTGTACGATTTGTATGAAAATTTATTATTTATTTATCTGAAACTTCAGTCTTATAACTGAGTCACTGTATTTAACAAACAGGTTGTAACATTTTTCATGTTTGAACAGCATTGAAATAAAATATTAAGGCTTAATGTTCCATCAATATAACATTCTTCCATGCTTAAGGTGTGAAATTTAGACATTTTGTTGAATATTTTTCCATCAAAAATGGATGTTAAAAAATCGATTCGGCTGCCTATTGAATCGATTCGAGAATTGCGTGCTTTAGTATCGCGATATATTGCCGAATCCATTTTTTTTAACACCCCTAATAATAATAATAATAATAATGCATCAGATATATATAGCGCTTTTCTGGACACTATTCATTATTCATTCACTCACACATTCACAAGCCCTTGAGGCATAAAAACAAAAAAAATACCCCACATACGGTATTTTGTACAAAATTTGTAAACTCGTAAGTGTGATAACTAAGTCATTTATGAATATTCTTTTATTTTCCACCACTCAAAATGTTCACTGGCATCAGACCTATCTAAACATATGTACTTTTCATTTTGTTTTATTCTGACTTGCATGCCGGCGTTGACCGTAGCACCCATCTTCCTCACGCAGGTCCGTCATCTCGTACAAGACGAACCAGAAGCCCCTCTTCTCCACTGACGTGGTCTCCAATGCGGGTAAGGTCTTGGACCACATTTGGCCCAGTTAAAAACCATGCTAATAGCCTTCTTCTGCGGCAACCACAGAGACCATGGGCGTGTACGATGACATCGACGCCGACGTGCTGACGAGCTACCAGGAGTTCGCCATGGTCAACATCATCTACCTGGCGCTGCGCGAGTCATCCACCAGCGAGCAGAGCGCCAGGATGACCGCCATGGACAGCGCCAGCAAGAACGCTTGTAAGCAACCAAAGATTCTTCCTGTTGTTCAATGTTTTTTTTTCCCCCCTCACGTTTTGATTGACAACCCTCCTCTGCACTCGATCATCAGCCGAGATGATTGGCAAGCTCACCCTGACCTTCAACCGCACCCGACAAGCCGTCATCACCAAGGAGCTCATCGAGATCATTTCCGGAGCCGCCGCTCTGTAAGTCGTCATCTTCATCGTCTTCCAAACGTTGCAATAATTTTACATGCCTTTACACATCTGTTTGCTGCTCTGTGCTGAATTCAGGAATTGAGCCTTGCGGGAGGTAACCTGGTAGATGTTAGACACACATGTAGACTCGTGTTGAATGTGTTTTGAGATGGTTAGCTTCTGTATTAGACGGCAGTATTTATTTACTGCTGTTTATTTTTATTTTTCAAGTTGCGTGTTCTTTCTTTGCAGGTAAGCGATGAAGCGAGGTGAGAGGAGACCAACGTTTCAATGTGATGCAGATGAATCTAGCGACGTTTATGCTTGTTTGTAAAATATATGCAGAGAATAAAGCTCTTAGACCATCTGCTCAACTTGCCTTTTTTCCCCCCCTCCTTTCATGCATTGGAGAAAGTTTTGACTCCTCATTAGCTGATGGATATAAATGAGGAAATACATCAATAGCTGTGCTTTAATTGTTCTTGTTACCTAAATTTCAAATTGCAATATTGGCATGCCGGAAATATTTTTGCATTGCAATATACAATATTTGTAAAGGAGAGGTTAATTCAAAACAATTTCTGTTTCACAACCTGCATTTATTTGTTCGTTCGTCCATTATGCAAATTTATTTTATTTTTTTCCATTATAGTAAGGCTGGACAAACACTTCAAATATGTCTAACATAGTTTGTCTGCTTTGTATGTAATACAAAAATAATATACAGTAACTTTTTGTGTTTACATTTCTCTACAATGAATCCATTTTCATAAACATCTGGATTTTTAAAAGTAAAAAAAAAAAAAAAAAAGTCGGCCTACACAAACTTAATTAAAATGTGTGTAAAATGGTTTGGGGGGGGGGGGGAAAATATTTGCAATAAAAAAATTACCGAATGTTTATAATAATAAAAAAAAGAAAATGTTTTGTTTTTCATTCATTTTATTAGATTTTTTCAACAGGGACAATGCAATCAGACATAGACACAAAGAACAACTTGCTACTAATGTTGAGCATACAGAGTTTAGCAAATGCTAATTTACAATCCCCGTCCCTTTAATTAAAAAATAAATAAAAATCAATTTTAGAAAGGCCATTGCCCACCGAGGCACCACACGGAAAATACGAAAATATTTCATTTATTACACATATGACAACTTAGGTAGAAATTCATTGAGCACTGTAATGTATACAGTTTATTATAATTTTTAAAAATCCAACAGATTTCAGTGTACTTGTAAAAATACAATAATGAACAGAAATGGGCAGAAATGTTGCTATCTGATAGCGTTGTTCAAGTGTTCCTAATCAGGTGTCCACCGAGTTGCAGCTCTACTTTTGTCCACTGGGGTGTGCTGTCGGATAGAGAATGCTTTCACACTCTATTCAAATGGCGCTCAAATCCGCCGCAAATCGCCGAGTAAAATAATCCTGTCCACTTTTCTTGATAATGATGTCACGTTTTCACATAATGCTGTAGAATAGTTAAACTCATTGATACGTATTTGTGCGCGCTAATGGCCGCGTGTTTTTATTGTGTAGACAAAGTAACTAAAACGGTACCGAGGGTGAGCATTGAGGGCCTACTTTGCCTTTGATGACTTCTATGCTGTCAAGCGCACTTTGTGTTTAAGAAAGAGAAACTAAAGAGATCTGAATGGATGTACAACATCGGATTGTGTAAAACAAACAAACAAAAACAGTCCTGTAGGTCCTGCAAATTTTATACGCAAAATAAATCCATTCCAAATTTCCAGATAAAGCAACAAAGTTTCAATGAAGCAACAACAAAAATAGAGACAAAAGAGATGGAAAGTGAGTGAATGAAAGAAAGAACAAGGAAAAAAGAAACCAAGAGTAACAAAGCAAAAAACGACTGAACGTGTTTTTTTTTGTGTCATATTTCTGTAATTCGTGATTCTTTATTATTGATGCTTTTTTAATTCTATTATTGATCGATCCTTTTGCTTTTGTGATGTTAATATTTTTTTTTTATTGATGGATCTATACCCGATGTTCCTGCTGGCAATCCCCCTATGTTGTTTTGATACATGCAAAGAAAAACTTGACTGTTGCCATGTTTATTATGTAAATTGCAATAAAGTTGTGGGGGGGGGGGAAACAATGCAAAAAAAGCAAGTGCTCCCTCTAGGTAGCCTAAAGCAGTACTGCAATCCACACCGCACCTGTGCCTGCTTGTCTTGTAAAGGAACGTGCACAGGTTTCCTGTTTCCTCCATATGGTAAGCGATTTTTTATTTTATTTACTATCGTGAAAAGTAAATTTAATGATTGATTTGATGTATTTTTCATTTAGTGACATTCCATGTCAATTGACGTGGATCAAGTCTCAAGTCCTGACAAGTTGAAGTCTGCTTTGCAGGTAAGTTCCACTCAACAACTTCTGTCACATGAGTTGAAAATGATTCCAATGTGGTTTGCAAAATCATATTGCATGTTGAGCCCACCACATGATCAGTCCACATTTTATTTCATACTGTCTTTTTCCTGAAAATTGCTCTATTCTAGCTTGTGATTGGCCAAAATGGTACTTGAGTTGTGTTTTATTGCCAATAAAAGGATTCTGATTCTGAGTTAGCCGTGTTAGGCTTAGCTCCACCTAATCCTGAATACTTTAGACTCAAGTGGCCTGATTTATATGTTTGAGATGTGTGCTGTTGTTTTGGCTAATTTATTCATTTGTTTGCTTTGAATTGCAAGCAAAAAATTGAGATGGGAGCACTGCATGGTGGCACTTTACTGCCAAACCAAACGAGACAAAAGGATGACACATTATAAGGTTTTAAGCAATGGTTATTTGAACACAAACTTTGGAGCAACACATAGAGGGACAATATAATATCGACAGACATTTATTCTTTATTCTCTCCAAAGAATGACTAATTTCAAGAATATGAAAGACTAAGTGTCGCCATTTTGCAATCCCACAAAGATGGGAGCCACTCCTGCACCTTATCCCGTGGCGACACCCCCGTTCTTTATCTTAATGCCCCCATACAAAAAGCTATCAGCTATGTGGACATTTTGACGATGTCAGACAAGGTCAGTGTGGTTTGGAGCTTCTCTGTGAAGAGATAGCGGCGCCTTCAGAAACAGGACAAGAAACAGCGATTTATTGACCCCGCCCCTCTTTTTGTTTTTACATAGATGAGTGTGGACGCGCAATGACTCCCTCTTTTGGCACCTGTAGTCTCTTTGACATCTAATGACACCAATAAAGAAATGTTTCTATGTCATCTTTTGTGGATTTTGGTGCCAAGGAACTGTGAGTTGGGAAGTTTAATTTAGACAAAAGTAGCGTGTTGTTTTTTCCCCCCCTATACGTTCTATTTGTTTCCTTACGCTGTATGTTTGTTATGTTCTGGGGTTGTATCCCAGATTAAAGATTCCTGACATCACATAGCTTCTGACATCAAATAGCGCACCACCAGTTGAAACCAGATGACGATTACATCAGTTCAAAACAGACACTTGACCTCACGGTCATGACCTAAACATAACCCTTGCATGACAGTAAACATAACCCTTACATGACCCTAGTCACGACAGTAAGCATAACCCTTGCATGACCCTAGTCATGACAGTATAAGGATACCCTTGCATGACCTTAGTCATAACAGTATAAGCGTAACCCTTGCATGACCTTAGTCATAAGCGTAACCCTTGCATGACCCAAACATAACCCTGGCATGACCCAGTCATGACAATGTTCTTGGAAAAAGGGAAAAAAAAAAATACTTTTTTTTTTTTTTTTTTTTTTTTTTTAAACTCTATTAAAAATGAAGAAAAAAAACCTAAAAGATATTTATATATTTGTGTCATATTGATGGTAAATTATAAATGGACTGATTTTAAATTAATTGTTAATGTGGCTTTCCAACTGAATCATTATGACAGCTTTTTATTTGTCTGAAGCTAATGTCAGGTTTATTTTGTTTGTTTTGTTGGTGCTATATGCCGGAGTACACTTTTAAAAATGATACAAAATAAGAATGTTTTGCAAATTGTTTTACGGACTGCAACCAATTTGACAACCAGTGGGCTAGTGGACGTCAAACTGGTTGCCAAGGAAAATATTTTCTGTGCATTATGAATTGACTCATTGACAGAATATTGACTTCAAGTGTGTGTATTGTGCTGCCAATCAAGTGTCGGGTTTCAGTAGTTGGCTGTGTATGATAGATGGCCCGGTCCAACGTGGGACTCATGCTGGGTGGATGCATGTCACCCACGCTTACACCCACGCTTTGAAGTGTGTGTGTGCGTATGGCCCCGTGTCAGGGTCCCGCTGAGCGTGTTGGCCCCCAACCTTTTCCTGTCCAGACCACACGTCTAACTAAAACCCAATGTGTGTGCGTGACGGCTAATCACTGTTTAATTGCACATCCAATGAACACCCGCTTATTCATACAGATTATTTATTTATTTATTTATTTTTTAAACCACTCCTTCGTTATTGACTAATGAGCTCAGCTGTTTTTATGCTCAGGCATTTCGATCGCCAAGGAATGACAGTGATGTGAGTTGAGGAGTTTCATTGAGACCAAAGTAGTGCTTTGCTGCAATTGGTTGGCATCTCTTGACAATTATGAAGAGGTTTTCTTTTTCTTTTTTTAAATACGTCTTTGTCTCAGGAAAGATGCTGATTGTAATGAATGGAGTCAGCACTCCATCTCGTGGGAAAATTGACTTCTTTCTGTACAACTCCGACACTAACAGCATTAACTCTTTCATGTGAATTCATGTCAAAATTTGTGCGCTAATTTTGAGTTAATTTAAAGTTCCTTTAATGCCACTATTTTTTTTAATGCACAATTAATCGGAAAGCCTGTACTCGGGGGATTCGTCGCAACGTATCAGACAAGTCCACATCAAAATTTAGCAGGAATAAATGTAATAGTAATGCATATATTTGTGGAGACTGGGGTCAAGTTGTATCTTACAATTTTTAAAAATGTGCAGAATTTCACAAATTAGTTCATGTTAAAGATTAACTAGCTTTTAACATAAAAAGAAAAATGCACTGAGCTGTCACCATCTTACAAATGTAATTATGCCATCTAGTGGTAGAAAAATGAGCAACACAAACCAATATATATTTTTTAAGTGTAGAACAGTGTTCCCTCATTTGCTGGGTTAGCCCCCCCAGCAAAAAAAACCCCGTAATAAATGAAATCCGCGAAGTATCTCAATGTGTTTTTATATTTACTATAAATGTTTTAAGGCTCTGAAACCCTTCACCACACAGTTTATACACTTTTTCTGATCAAGGCGTTTACTTTTTCTTACATTTCTCTCTTGTTTTAAAACATTCTCAATGTTCAAACCTTCAGAAATTTTATATAGTAGGCAATACAGCGAGACCGTGAAAAGTGAACCACATTATAGCGAGGGAACACTATTAGGGATGTAACGATAAGGCAATATCGTGATATTAAAACTTCCACAATATCGTTGTCGTCATGTTCACAATATTTAAAAGGAACACATCTGTTAAAAAAGTCACGTCGATTTCCATTTGTGCAGTTCTAGCACCCTCTAGTGGCTAGTTTATGAGTGCAATTTAATTTTCATTAGGGATGCTTTGGCCTTCTATGTTTGAAATCTATGCTAATTGTCAGATGAAGGGGAACGTAATTTGCTTGTGAAGCGTTTGTGTGCTTGCATTAGCAAGGAAGTGCCTCAATATTGTTGTTAGAGATTGTAGGTGGTTTATATGCATTGCTGTTATGTACAAAAGCACAATATTGTGCATTTTTTAGTATGAACTCTTTTTTTTTTTTTTTTTTTCTTTTAGAATATTGTGACTTTTTTTAAATATCGCACCCCCTCCCACACAATATCGTGATAATTATTGTATCGTGACATTCTCGTGATATTGTATCGTGATGTTTGGATATCGTTACATCCCTAAACACTATACATCTTTTTAATTTTAACTTAATTTTATGAATTATTAAGAAACCACTCTTTCAATGACGAAAAGATGCAGGTATATTTCTATTAGTTTAACATTTTTTCCCCACTTTTATGTTAAGAGTATGAAGCTTAGAAAAAAGATTTTATTGTACATTGAGAACAGATATAAAATTTGCGATTAATCGTGAGTTAACTATTGAAGTCATGTGATTAATTATTAAAAATCGTATTCACCTGACACCCCTAATATATATAAATAGGCCAGTTATCGCCTGACCGATTCATCAGTCAGGCCCTATTTGTAACCACGATAACTCCCTTATGGTCATTTCTTTATAACGTGTGATCACTTCTTGATCCTTATAACCGGTCATCACTTCTTTATAGTCGTCCTTATAACCGCGATCAATCACTTCCTTATGTTGATGACTTCCTAAATGCCTGCGTTCACGTCCATATAGTCTAATTTCTTCCTTATACAGTAGGCTGTGATCACTTGCTAATAGCTCTCCAAAAACTGCAATTCCTCTCCAATCCGTTTCATTGATGTTATGATAGGTGTCGCGAACACTGGGGAGGAAAAGAAAATAAGTGGTAAAAAAATAAAATAAAAATAAAAAATCCCTCCCCCCCTCTCCTTCTTCTCGGTGGTGGTATTCCTCGGAGTGTCTGCTGCCAGCAGCCGGCGTGTTTGTCGTCGGGCGTGCGGGAGATTAGAGACGGCAATGACAAGCACAGCGTCTGATAGCGTATCCGCTCTGAATTACAGATCAGGCCTTTTTTTTTTTTTAAATGATATTTGAAATAGTCGCCGCAGGCCGCCACTTCTCATTGTTATGACACTAGTAGCATATTTGGGCGGGAGAAGCCGTGCTGGCGCTTATTTAAATGAGAGACTGGTGGCAATGAAAAGGGAGTCTTGTGAAAAGGACAAAAGAGAAAGGACAAATTGTAATTAGTTAGATTTTTGCTGTGTGGAGTCCATTAAGTGTTTGGAGCGACGAGGCGAGTCTTTGATTGCCTGGCTGGCGTGTCGCGCCTTCGCTCATTTTGATCACTGAATTAATGCCACATTCCCTTGCAAAAAAAAAAAAAAAAAAAGGATTTTTTTCCCCCGACTGACAGACACGTTAGGGAAAAAAAAAGGAGGGGTGGGGGCGTAGTGGCATCAGCGGGGGCTGGGTGGCGCTGTTGCCCCGTCAGCTTTCTGTGCTCATGATGGGATCGCCTCAAACCTGTTCTGATGGAAGGAAACCTTTAAGCATGTAGACCCGAGCCTACTAGTGCGCTGAATTGGCTATCTACTAGTATGACAATTCAGCATACTAGTAGAACGACTGACCTATTGTCATTCTACTAGTGTACAGAAATGTCAGACTCTGACATCACTGAGCACTAGTAGAATGACAATAGAGCACTAATACAACAACTAAGGTGCAGTTGTAAAACGACTGTCTTGTTTCCCCCCCCCCCCCCCCCCCCAACACATTTCTGTATAAAACTGAGGGACTAGTAAGAACAAGTGGAGCATGCTGGTAAAACAACCGATGAGCACTATTAGAACAACTAGAGTGTACTAGTAGAATGACTCTTACTTTTGGCGTTTCCCCCCCCCCCCCCCATGACTGCCTTCCTCTCTTCTATGACATTTTTGCGCACTAGTAGAACGACTGACCTAGTGTTTTATTTTTCCCACTCCTGCCTCTCATGGCTTTTCTGTGCACTAGTAGAATGACATCTTGTACACTACTAGAGTGATTGTCTTTTTACCACAAGAAGACATTTCTGCACACTAGTAGAGTGACTGTCTTTCTAGTGTTATTTTCTTTCACTACCACTTCCACGTTGACATCCCTGTGCACTAGTAGAATGACAAGAGAGCACTAATACAACGACTAAGCTGCACTAGTAGAATAACTGTCTTGTTTCCACCCCCCAACACATATAAAACTGAGGTGCTAGTAAGAAGAAGTGGGGCATGCTGGTAGAACAACTGAGGAGCACTAGTAGAACAACTAGAATATAATCGTAGAACGACTTTTACTTTTGGCGTTTTTTTCCCCATGACTGCCTTCCTCTCTTGTATGATATTTCTGCGCACTAGTAGAATGTGTTAGTGAAATGATTGGGGTGAACTAGTAGAATGACTCAACTACTACTGTCCCCCATTACTGCCTTCCACTATTTTATATCATTTATGCACACTAGTGTAATGACTACATCTTACTAGCAGTTCCCTCACTGTATGACAATTATGTGCACTAGTAGTAGGACTGTAGTGCAGTAGGAGAACTCCATTGTATTTGTAGCGTGTGCACTAGGGGTGTGAATTGCCTAGTACCTGACGATTCGATTCGTATCACGATTCACAGGTCACGATTCGATTCGATACCGATTAATCCCGATACGAATTTATAAGTCGATTGTTGCGATTTTTTTTCATTCAAATTTAGAAAATACTAATCAGTAAGCTTGTAGAGTGTAAGATTTATATGAAAATGTATTATTTATTTATCTGAAATTTCAGTCTTATAGAGGTTGTAATCTGTTTCATGTTTAAACAGCATTAAAATAAAATTTTAAGGCTTAATGTTCCGTTCATATAACATTCTTCCATGCTCAAGGTGTGAATCCTAAAAAAAAAAACAAAAAAAATCAAAAAAAAAAAATCGATTCTGCCGATTATTGAATCGATTCGAGAATCGCGCGATGTAGTATCGCGATATATCGCCGAATCGATTTTTTTTAACACCCCTAGTGTGCACCAATCTGCTGCCTGCTAAGCACTTGATGTTAACTTAGAAGAAATTTGTGTTTTCACTAGTAGTACACAGTTACCCATTGGTGCGTAGTTTTGCCTTACTAGTAACATGTTGTCGTACTAGGGCGCCCTATATATATAGAAGTTGAAAAATGCCACTCGCAAGATGTGTTCAATTGTCCTACTAGAGAAGACAAAGCACAAACTAGTTGTAGTACCTGGGAAAGGGTAAACAGCGCACTAGTAGCATATTGAATGTACGCACCAACAATTTCCATACATGCTGCTAGTGTCACATGCTTCCTTTTGTGCGTTTCTGAGTATGGGAAAGACACACACAGACGGGGTGGGCTAATAGTGCCTGTTGTTTGTTTACTTGTGGCAAAATGGTGTGTACAATGGAGCCACGAGAGAGGAAGTAGACAAACAAGCTTCCTGTCTGTCGCGGTGAGCACAGGGGTGGAGGCGCCGTCACGGCAACAAACAAAACGGTAGCGCCTGTGCTAATGCTACGCTAATTGACAGGGCCCACGCCAACCTTGCCCTCATTTTTATTCCTTCCTTTTATTTGACATTTTTGGAGCATGTGTTTACCTTCCTTTTCTTCATTTCATTTCCTTTCTTCCCTTTTACCTTCTCTCCCTCCCTCCCTTTTCTTTTCTCATTTCATCTCCCTTGCTACCCTTCACAAAACATCCTCTCCTACCTTCATGTTTACCGCCCCTTCCTATGTTCTGACTTCATTTCCTTCACTATACTCCGTTCCTTTCCATTAGCATCCTTTGCTAGCCTTTAATTTCCTTTCCCATCTTGCAGATAAGCGTGTGTCCACCGGCGCTAGCGGTAGGATATTTACAACAACAAAAAAAGATTACATATATGATGAAATAAACACACGCTAACATTCAGTTCTCTACAGCAAAGCTGCTGAGCTCCTGCAGGCCCAGGAAAAAAAAAAAAAAGAAAAAGCCATTAAATCCGACATTTTTCACCTTGGCTCGCACATTGTCACGGATCAGAGGCGAGAAGAAAATGACTGGATGGCGATGAAATGAAAATAAATGTGTGTTTTCACATCAGTCAGATGTACATTTTGACGCTTTATGTGCTGAGATGGGGTGGGGGGTGGGTGGGGCATTGGGGTTATTATTGTTGTAGTTAACCCTCAGGCCTTGTTTGATTTCAATACACTGCTTTTTTTTCCCCACCAACTGCCATTACATGAACCTTAATGTAGCAAAAATGGTGGGAAAAAAAGGAAGCAAGTTGCAAAGTATTGAGGCTGAGAGCGTGTGAACAAACCTGCAGCATTTAATTGAATTATTCTCTGTTTACGACAACGCCCGAGGGCCGAACGCGCACACCTTTCATGCTCGTAAATATTCAAGCGACTTTTTTTTTCTTGGACTTTTCCCAGCCTTTGTGCGGTCAAACTAAGATATTCATGGCCGCCACCAAGCAGCATCAAGAAGCCGACCTTTGACATCACACATTCAATTAGCCACACCACAAGTGTGTGCGGGGCAATGTGTGCAGCCAAGCCGGACTAAAGGCCCGGCTCAAATGTGGGCTTAAAGCTAACCAGGTCACAGCTGATGGTGTGACAATCGAACTGTTGCCAAAAAGCAATCGACTCTTCCCATGACGTCACGGAGTTTCGATCTATTTTTTTTGCCCCCGCCGATGTTGTCGTCGCGTCGTCTCCTTGCCGGATGTCTGTTAGCGTTTGGCGTCAGGCTGCGTTGATTTTCTGACGTATCGACACTTTGACACAAAAAGTGTGTTGAAAAGACCTGGCGGAAAAAGTGCAGGTGTGTGTGATCAGAATTATTCGAGCTTTGAATGGCTCCTTTCATGGTCAGCGGTCAGAAAGCCCAAACAAAAACAAACGTGTTTGTTAAGGTACAAAAAAAAACTCTTCATCAGGGCTGGACTGGCCATCTGGCATACAGAGCAGATGACCGGTGGGCCAGTCTCTTATGGGGTTGATTTTTAATTATCATTTTACTCATTTTTACCCACAATTGGCTCACAATTTATCCAATCCAATCCAATCCACTTTATTTCTATAGCACATTTTATAAACACGTGTTTCCAAAGTGCTGCACATTGAGTTCCGCACACTATCATACACATAAAAATCTAGTAAAACCAATTATAAAAAATAAAAAAGTCAATAAAATACTAAAATACAAAATATAATAATTTTTTTTTTCCAAAGTGTTTCCAAAGTGATGCACATTGAAATCCCCACACTATCATACATATAAAAATCTAGTAAAAGCAATTATAAAAAGTAAAAAAAGTCAATAAAATACAAAATACAATAATTCTTTTTTTAATCAATGCATTAAAAAATAAATAAATAAATAAATAAATATTGTTTAAATAAATTTTAATTTAATTAATTTAATTATTTGTATTTTTTTGTGCCAGTCCAGCCCCGCTTTTCATTTATTTATTTTCATTCAATAATCGCATTAAATAATTGAATGATGTATTTATTGGAAATAATGACATATGTTTGTATGGGTACAAAAACCATACCGCATAAAACGAAAGTGAATTAAAGATTGTATATTCAAACAAAAATGTTCAACCAAACTCTAGATGAATAAACATTAGTTAGTAGCTTGATGCTAAGATATAATTGGAAATGCCCTAGACAGGCTAACAGAAATTAGCATCAATATTAGGGATGCAACGATAAGTGCGATATCGTGATATCGTGATATTAAATTATCGTTGTCGTCCTCATGTTCAGGACATTTAAATGCCACACATCTATTAAAAAAAAAGTCAGGTTGATTTCCAGTTGTGCAGTTCTAGCACCTTCTGGTGGCCATTTTTTTTTGTCCAACTTCATTTTCATTAGGGATGTTTTGGCCCTTCTATGTTGAAAATCAACACTAATAGTCAAATGAAGGGGAACGTAATCTGTCTGTGAGCTGAGTCAATATGTGCAGGAACTCTGTCTGTGCATTAACATAACATATTAATAATAACATAACAATAATAAAACATAAGAATATAGCATTGATATTATGTACAAAAGCACAACCTTTGTGACCTTTTTTAAATATCACCAACCTCCCCACAATATTGTGATAATTATCGTATCGTGACCTTCAAATCATGATAATATCATTTCGTGACTTTTGGACATTGTTACGCCCCTAATCAATATTACGGAAAATTTTACACAATCCATCCAACAATGCTGATGGCTTATTTTCGCTTTCTTTTAATGACACTGCATCTCCACCAGTAGAGCTCAGTGCTGCCCTGGCATGTTGTGGCACAACGTGGTACTACATGAAAGGCACGCAACTCGAAATTCCTGCTTGCCTGTACAATGGAAGCTTTTTGTTTGCTAACTAGCCAAGTTTCAGTTGAATACTGCATTAACCCTTTAAAATCAGCATGATAACTCTGGGTCACGAACGACCAACGTCAATATCGCGGCGGTTGGGCTGTACATCCCGTCGGAAGCAGCTTCCTCTTTTTTTTTTTTTTGCCACCTTCGTCGCGGCGTCATTCCCGAAGTTGACAGAGTGTGACGCCACGTAATTGCTTCGCGGAACCTCTCGGCGTCGATATGAATAATCTGTCAGCCGAGGTGGAGGCCGCCGTGGCAATCGCCGGCGTGCGCCACCGGGGCGGCGGAGCGCGGCGTACCCCCCCGACGTCCGCGCTGGCCATCCGGAAAAACATATTTGGACTTTCCTTCTTGGCCGCACACACACTTCTTATCTGTGTGTGTGTGTGTGTGTGTGGAGGGATGGTGGCAGCACATGGTTAACCTCCTATCTGTTAGCAGGTGGGCGTGTCCAGAGTTTTGTTTTTTTGTTTTTGTTTTTTTGTTTTTTTTGTTTTTTAAGAGGAAGGATGTTATGAAAGGAAGGAGGTAAAGTCAAGAAGGAATAGAGGAAAGAAAACAAGGAAAGATGGAAAGTATGATGAAAGAAACAGCCATTAATACAAAGTTTCATTTGTTCGTTTTGCTTCTTCCAGCGTACTGTCATCTTGTGTTTGTGTACATTGTGTTTATGTGTGTAGTTACAGTATATACAGCATCTTTGTTTTTATCAGAGATCTTGAAGCGAGCTCCTGTGTTGTTGCCTCACATTTCATCATCCCGCTTGCTTATCTGTCCCCCCCAGCAACCCATTTTTGGGAAGCTGCTATAGGAAATTAGTGTAAATAATTACTATTAAAAAAAAAAAAAAAAAAAAAAAAAAAAAAAAAACACATTTGATTTAGTGTGTGTATGTTGTTGCATCTCGTGAGCGTCCTTTTTGTGAAATGGCCTCTTGTACTTCCTGTTTGTTGACATTAGCGCCCCCTTGGGGCTTCCGTCGCATCTTAGGAGCGTTTCCCCTGGCAGCCCGATCGGCCAACGAGCCTAATGGCCATCCGTTGGCGTAATGGCTTCCGATGCGGGGGCGGAAAGCAAATGTAAATAAGGCAATTATGCGTCCTAACGAGGGCCAACCTGTTGACATTGTAGCCCGCTGCTAATGGGTCTATTTTTAGCTTCTTAATAAGCTTGCGTGGGATTGGCTGTGGGACACTGTCATGGGAAAAAAAAAGTCACCCTGGAGGAATCTTCCATCCAGTCTTGGCCTGGCCTGAAAATAAACTTGAGGAGGATTTCTTTGCAACTAATTCAATTCAATCATACTCCATATATTAGTGGAATGTCAAGCTATGAACTTAAAGGGATACTTTACTTATTTAGCCATTTTTGGCAGTCAAACATTAATATTTTGCCTATAATAAATTTGATATTTTCATTATTTTTCATGTACAATTAGTACCTTTAAAAACACATTTTGCAACTTGCTGTCGACTGAAAATGACATCACAAGGGCTCCGGTAACCAATCACAGCTCACCTGTTTTCTAGGTTTGGTCATGTGACATTCACAACCTGAGCTGTGATTGGTTACCTGAGCCCTTGTGATGTCATTTCCAGTCGACAGCAAGTTGCAAAATGTGTTTTTAAAGGTACTAATGATAAGTGAAAAATAATGAAAGTATCAAATTAATTACAGACAAAATATTAACTATCCCTTTAAGGGGTTCCATGAATGAAATGTTCATAAATGAAGGTCATATTTCCCATGGGTACGAGTCGGATGCTGCTCCACTGTAAATTTCAAACTTGGAAGCAACTTTACTGATGCACAATAGCCAGTAGATGGCATCGCTGCACATTTTGGATTTGAGATCAACGCGGTTTGTTCAAGCGATGCGATATGTATGTTGCAAATAATGGTGACCAAGCGCGAGAAGAAGCACAACACATATCAATCCTCTAGTCCACACCAGGACCGATCAGTAATTTTTGTAGAGTAAATTTGACTCAGTTTAGAGTGCGAGCAAACTTGAGCTGTGCCAGACTTACTGTTAGTTAACTGCTGATGTGTCCAAAAGGAGAACAAAAATGGAGGTACGAGGATTCCACTTGACACCTGCGATATATTGACACAGAGCAGGAGTGGCATGGGTCAGTGGTTAAATTGGCTGTCACCCAGCCTGAAGGTTCTGAAGGTTCCTCAACTCTTGAGTATTTTTTCATTTTATTTTTTTTTTAAGTTTTTTTTAAAGTTTCATCTGTTTAGACTGGCACCGAATATAGACTTTTTCAGAGTAAAATTTACTTCTCAAACTTGACTGTGCAGTAGGCATGGCATAGCTCAGGTGGTAGTGTGGCAGTCTCGAAAGCTGAAGATTGTGAGTTTGTTCCTCAACCCTTGAGTGTCTTTTATTTTTTTAATTCTTTATTTTACTCTCTTCCAAGAGTAAACATTATTCTAAAATGGAGTCTATTTGTACGGAAGCATATTCCATTCACCTGGAGATAAAAAATAAAAAAAAAAACTCCTGAATAATTTCTGAACATTTTTTTTTTGTTTTTGAGTATTTTTTCCTCCAGTTTTTCAGTGAAGTAGAAAAAATTCTGAAAAACCGAAAATTTAAAAAAAATACACAATAAAGCCTTTTTTTTTTTTTTTAAAGTGAATGTAATACGCTTCTGTATATTTGGTCCCACTATAAATAGAATCAAATTTACTCTACAGAATTTCCTGTGTACTCAAAATAAATAGAAATAAAGGTCATTTTCCACAAAATTTTTGTGCTCACCTGAATATTGCCTAAACACGATTGCACTTTAGATGTGGTACATATTAGGGGTGTTAAAAAAAAATCGATTCGGCGATATATCGCGATACTACATCGCGCGATTCTCGAATCGATTCAATAATCGGCAGAATCGATTTTTTATTTTTTATTTTATTTTTTATTTTTTATTTTTTTGGGATTCACACCTTGAGCATGGAAGAATGTTATATGAACGGAACATTAAGCCTTAATATTTTATTTTAATGCTGTTCAAACATGAAACAGATTACAACCTCTATAAGATAAATAAATAATACATTTTCATATAAATCTTACACTCTACAAGCTTACTGATTAGTATTTTCTAAATTTGAATGAAAAAAAATCGCAACAATCGACTTGTAAATTCGTATCGGGATTAATCGGTATCGAATCGAATCGTGACCTGTGAATCATGATACGAATCGAATCGTCAGGTACTAGGCAATTCACACCCCTAGTACATATTGTCAAAAACTTGGATGTTGAGGGAGGAGAAGGGTCCGCTTGCGTTCGGATTGTGCCGAGTGTAGCAGAAATCTTTTTTTTTTTTTTTTTTTTTTTTTTTAATTCTGTGCAGATTAAAAGCAGAAATTTGGCCCAGCGGGATGTCAGCGCAGTGGGAATGTCGAGGAGGGAATTGAATGTGCAAGCACTTCACATTTCCACAGACGACATCAAACGTTGTTCTCTTTTGAACGCCGCCAAGATTACAGGAAGTCACTCTTTAGTGAGGGAGGGGCCACTGGTGAACTTTGCACGTACCTGCTCACGCCTTGTTTTCATGTCGGGGAGTAGACCAAACACGCACACAACACTCACTCATTCACAAACTCACTTGCACACGCACTCCCCATCACCTGTAAGCCTTTACCTGCGGCCCTCCATTCTGAGCCCCTCCTGGCCGGCTTGTCTTTCCGATGCCACTCAGCCGTTACGTTCTCAAGGGAAGCGCAGACTTCTGGCGCCGTGCTGTTTGGACTCGCACACACACACGCACACACAGCAAATTAGGTGTATTGTTGCGTCGAGCGGGCCAAGAGTCATCTGGAGGTTTTGTCCTCTCCCGCACATGAGGGCGTGCTGGGCCACCATCAGTCACCACATCACCGCTTCCTTCTTCTACTTGAATGACGAAACCGCAACGTTCAAAAATGTTGTGAACAAAGCTTGCCATCAGGCAAATTCACTACACGGGAACATTTGTTATTCCTTTATGTCAGAAGAGCACAAACGTATTGGAGAAATTTCCTATCATGAAAATTAAACATAAGTACAGTGGAACCTCTACTTACGAACGTCTCTTCATACGAAATTTTCGAGTTACGAAACGCCTCAACGGGAAAATATTGCCTCTTGTTACAAAAGAAATTTCTAGATACGAAGGTAAAAATACATTACCGAACGCAAAATACTTTCGGCTATGGCTATTTCCTACCATAGGTACCTATGAGCGTAAATACTAGATCGGTGTTTGTGCATAGTTCTGGCATCCCATTGGCTAAGAGGAACCTTTACCATAGGTATCTATGAGCCTAGATACTAGATTGGTGTCTATACAGCGTCCTCATCATTCATCCCGCCCATGAAGTGTTCCGATAGTTTTTCGTAAATGTATGAACTAACGGCCAACGAATTTGTGCAAAAATTCAAACAATTGGTGATTGATGAAGGCACAGTAAGTTTTTAATTACGACGAGACGGGCCTTTTTTTTTTTTTTTTTTGGAAAAAGATGCCTCGCCATACCGGAAGTTTCCATGACATTTCAGAATTTGTTTAAAAGAATCGGCCAGAAAAAGTGTTCACCAGTCGGGTGTTTGCTCACTAAGATGACGTTTGCCTTGGACATTTACGAAGCATTGTTTGAAAACAAAACAAACAAACAAAAAAAACATCCTTGGATCAGTTCTTTGCAAAACACCAGGCAGAAAAAAAACACTTCTGAGAGAGAACATGAACCAAAGAGGGCAAAAAAACGATGAGGACAGCAGTTAAAAAGGTAAATGACCATCATTTTTATTCTTTACTCTATTCTTTGTTTTTTACATTACGCAGAACTCTCATTTATTGTGCAATAATCTAATTGTAACGTATTTGTTACATGTTTTGATGCATTTTTATGCTTTCTAAAACATTTATGTCTGAATTTTGGGAGGCTCGGAACGGATTAGGGCATTTACATGGAAAATGCGTCTCTACTTACAAAATTTTCTACTTAAGAACTTTCTTCCGGAACCAATTAATTTCGTAAGTAGAGGCACCACTGTACATGTGTACTTGCACGAAATGCCATCACAATTAAAACATTGCTTTTAGGGGGAAAAAAAGTTGTAATTTTACACAAAATTAACATTTGAAGAGAAAAGAAGTTGTAATGTTCGGAGTCAGGAATATTCACAAGATCAACAAAATATTTTGTTGGGATAAAAAAAAAATCATAATCTTACAGTTTCCTATTTTCGTGATATCGCAATATTAAAACTGCCACAATATATCGTCATCGTCATATCACAATATTACAAGTAGCGCATCTGTTAAAAAAAAAGTCAGGTTGATTTCCATTTATGCAATTCTAGCACCCTCTGGTGGCTTGTTTTTTTTTTAGTGGAGTTTAATTTTCACAAGGCATGTTTTGGGCCTTCTGTGTTTCAAATCGAAGCTAATGGTCCGATGAAGGGGAACGTAATATGCTTGTGAAGGGAGTCAATATGCATTAGTAAATAAGTGACTCAATATTAAGTTTTATTAGAGATTGTAGGTTGTTATATGCATTGCTGTTATGTACAAAAGCACAATATTGTTTTTTTTTTTTAGTATGAGCATTTTTTATGTTGACAATATTGTGACCTTTTTTATATCACCAACCTCCCCACAATATTGTGATAATTATTGTATTGTGGTATTTTATCGTGATATTTGGATATCGTTACATGCCTAATTTTTATTTTTTTTTCACAGCAAAAAAGTTGTACTGATATGAATTTTTTTTAGAATGAAGATGCAATGTTCTGAGTATGATGTTGCACTTCTCAAGAAAAATAATCTTCACAATAGCAAAAAAATATTTTGCCTGGATAAAAAGTCATACTATTATCAAGTCACTATTTTCTGGGCAAAAATGTATTGCTATGGTAATACTATTTTATTTTTTTATTTTTTTGGCTAAAGACGTAAAGTTGTTAATTATAATGATGCGAGTTTTCAAGAAAAATAATGTAATAAATGTTTTGTCAGACTTAAAAAAAAATAATACTAATCTTATAGTCACCTATTTTCACTGCAAAAAAGTTATGATCAAAAATTCATTTTTTTTTAGGGTAAAGATGTAATGTGTAATTGTAAAGTTGTATTTTTTTTCAACAAAAATGATCTTTGCAAGAGCAAAGATTATTATTTTTTGTCTATCGGTGAAAGAAAGCAAATAACGAAAACAACAAAAAGCTAAAATTTTCTTGAATGTGAAGGTGAAAAAAAATGTATATGAATTTTTTTTTTTTTTTAAAGAAATCTGCCTGATTTATTTCATAGCCCCGGACTAGTTTGTCGTGGAATGGTTTTGTTTCAAGAGGGCGTGGTTTGTATTCCCTGGACAGTCTGTGACCTTGGTGTGAATGTGGCGTCTCGTTCGGTGTGCTGCTGTTTTTGTGGCTTCTGCAGCTTATTTGACTTTTGCCAATATGCTTAAATGGCCACCTTTAGTTGGGCCAACGCAGGATTATTTTTACAGACTAATTTGAAGCAGTCGGCCTTTTTTTTTTTTTTTTTTCTCCTTCACCACTTTGGAGTAATCCGGTCATCTTGATCAGAGGCAGACGCTGGCATTTGATGGAAAATTAAACAAATAAACTGCAATAACGTTACCCTGGCGCTGACCCCACCCGATGACCTCAGAGACACTCTGGCCGGGGTCGTGACCCAATAACGAGGAGGGGGAGGGGGTCGCCGAACAAAAGCCTGGCCCATTCGGACATATGACACCAACCACCAACACCAGCAGTTGACAAACGACTGAAACTGTTGCTAAAACCATCAAAATAAGTGCCATTGGAATGCCACTCAGCTTCTCAGGTGACTCAAGTGACACTCAGGTGCCACATTTGCCACTAATGTTGCCACTTGGTTACCACTCTGAGGTGCCATAATGCCCACTAATGTTCCACCTTTTCCACTGAATTGACGCACACGTAGTGCAGCTGCCACCTACTGACCACTTATGATGATTCTCAGGTGGCCCTCGAAAACCAGTGCCCAGTATCAGTTTCCCAGCAACCACTAACATGCCACCTGTACACCTGAGCTGCCAGTTAGTGACCGCGTCCGACTCCAAGTGGTGCCATATCGGCTGCCAAATCAGAGGAAATCATTTTGTTTTTTGTTTCATTTCATTCCTGTTCATAGTGTTTGTCCAACAAAGAATCAAAAGCAGCACTATTGGGAGTTGTTGGGAGGTGTAGTGCCGCCCACTTTAATGGCGGCCTTCTAATAAGCATCCATTTGCGTCCACATGGACGATTCTTATCAGTCTCCCAAGAAAATGTTTTCCTTTGAAAACGTTGCTTCGTGTAAACAAGATAAGCTGGCGGCGCGACATCACAATTTCTTCCCCGTTTGCGTACTAATAGCACAAATATGCTACTAGTAGTGGGTAAAAACATACTAGTACCTGCAGTTTCAAAGATGTCAAATAAAGCGGCGTGCCCAGAGGAAATGACGACCAATCACAGAAGTGTCTGAGGTCACGTGACGGAGAAGTATGCGAGCGTTGCCGTGAGCGGACGCTCGGCTGGCGTCGCATAAAAGTCGTTGTTGTCATTCCAGCCGGGTGCCATCAATGGGCTGCATCTTCAGCTTTGTCTTCACCCGCGCGTGACCTGCACGTACCTTCTCATAATCCGGAAAGTCCGCATTTCACACAAACCACGCCCGTTAACTCGCAGTTATGCCGCGGGTGTCCAGTCAGTTTGCAACCAATCGGCAAAATTTCAAGGGGATCGGAATTGAGCCCTGACGTGAATAGAAAAAGTCTACCTGAACAGAGAGATTTGCAAGTGCCTATAAATGCCACAAGATGGCGACAAAGCACTTTACACTGATTAGATTGAGCTATGGCCTGATGAAATGACCCCCCCCCCCCCCACCCCAAAAAAGTTCCTCCCTCAGCATCAGGACGCCATCAGAAAAGCCCCAAAGCATTTCATAAGGTAATGAAATTAAGCTCCTCCCCCAATTAAATTCATGGCAGCAAGATTCCAGCAGATGGTGCCATAGCAATATTTGTACGTTGTTTTGGCAAGACAGAAAAAATAGCAAAATTTTAAGATTTTGAAGATTTAAGATTAAGATTTAAGAAGACTTTGAAGATTTTTTTTCTAAATTAAATAAATGTATGTTGTATAAAGTATTTTACTTAGTAAATGTGATGCCTGAATTACAATTTTATGCATTTTTCATGGGTTGCGATTGGCCAAATTTGGCCATGAAAGTGCGAAAATGTTTGAAATAAATACTATGTTATTCAATTGATTTAAATAGCTGCAATTTATGTAACCCCTAAAGTGACATGGGGGAAAACAAGTGGAATAAGTTTCTTATTAGGACGAAAACCTTCTCATCCTTTTCAAGAAAGTTTTCTCCGCGAAGCAATAGCTTATTTAGCAGACGACAAGACGTCAGAAATTTTGAAATGTCCTTGACAACTTGCAAAAAAACAAAACAAAACAGCAAAGTCATTATAATAAATTTCCAACTGAAAATATATTTAATTGATATACTTTCTCATCGTCATGAGAAGCACAACACATTTCAATTTTTTTCTCCCCATGTCACTTTAATAGCTCTGTAGAAATTGGAAGTCAAAATTACACAAAAATCATTGCGCTAAAATCGTTAAAATAAGAAGCATGTAACACCTTCAGGTTTATGAGCTTTGTCCCAATACTTTTGTCCACAAAGTCCCTACTTCGCCCTCGTGTGGAATAACACACCTTTCATTCCCCCTCTGGCCCCTCCCCCAACACATTTTCCCTGAGTGGTGATGAGGGCTTCTGATAGCGATTACAAAACTACGCACACACGCACACAAAGTGTTTTTTCAGGGCCTGGCGCCACCGGCAGCAGCGTAAACAATAAACACGCATGTTTGCGTACGTGCCATTCCACGCGTGTTGTGTCGGCGGTGCGTCAACCGGACCGCCACGTCATCGTTCACGCCGCGTGTCGACCAAGTTGTTTTGTTTAGCACCTCAAGTGTTGAAAAAGCCCCCCACGCAACCTTCTGGGTCGCCCCGACTTAGCCCGCCACCCTCCGGGGCTATCTCGGCATCTGTCTGGCGGCGGCGACGATGAGGCGCTCGTGTTACACGGCGGACTCGGAGCAAATTGTCTATCACTTCAAAGTGGCCGGCGATTCCGCCCGTGAGTGATTAGGGGGCCGTTAAGAGGCGAGCACTTGAGCATTGCCAGTGAACCCGTGAAGGAATGTCGCCCGGGCTCGGTCGGAGAACGAACGCCCGCCCCCGGAGATGCACAAATCCCATAAAGGCCGCGCTCGGCCGCTTTCTTTTTTTTTTTTTTTTTTTTTTTTTTACGCTCCGTCTCGCGTCTCCCAGACGGGAAAGAAGCCAGAGGCCGTTAAAAAAAAAAAAAAAAAAAAAAAAAAAAGGATCAAGTCAAGAGTTGAGGCACTTGCAGAAAAGCACCAACCAAATGTTGAAACGCTCTCACATTAAACTCTCTCACAAACACTAACGCCAATTAATACACTCATGAACCCTTTTCACACTCACTCTCACACACAATCCCTTGCTAACGCACAAACACTAATTGCTCGGGTTGCAACGATAAGGGCAATATCACGATCTTAAAACTGCCACAATATCGTCATAGTCATGTTCATGATATTGAAAAGCAGCACAGCTGTAAAAAAAAAAAAAAAAAGTCAGGTTGAGTTCCATTTGTGCAGTTCTAGCACCCTCTGGTGGCTAGTTTTTTAGTGCAATTTAATTTTCATTAGGGATTTTTTGGCCCTTCTATGTTTAAAATCGACGTTAATGGTCAGATGAAGGGGAACGCGATATGCCTGTGAACTGCGTCAATATGTGGAGGAACTCATTGTGTACGTGCATTAGCATTTCACATTGCGTTTGAGTCATTGAGCGCCTCAATTTTGTTATTAGAAATTGTAGGTTGTTTTATATGTATTGCTGTTATGTACAAAAGCACAAAATTGTGCTTTTTTTTTCAAAGTATGAGCTCTATTTTTTACAATATTGTGACCTTTTTTAAATATCGCCAACCTCCCCACAATATCGTGATAATGATCATATCGCGATATCGCTGACCGAACCCAGAAAATAGGTGAGCCATGATTGGTTGTTGCCTACTTCCTCAGCACAGGTGATGTCTTCTTCAGTTTTCAGTTTTTAAAGGTATTAAATGGATACAAAAAAAATAATGTAGTTCTCAAATTCATTCTGGACAAAATACTAACTTGTTAGGGCGGCACTGTGGATGACTGGTTAGCACATCCACCTCCCAGTTCTGAGGACTCGGGTTCGAGTCCAGGCTCCGGCCTTCCTGGGTGGAGTTTGCATGTTCTCCCCGTGCCTGCGTGGGTCTTCTCCGGGTACTCCAGTCTCCTCCCACATTCCAAAGACATGCGTGGCAGGTTAATTGGGCGCTCCGAATTGTCCCTAGGTGTGCTTGTGCGTATGGATGGTTTTTTGTCTCTGTGTGCCCTGCGATTGGCTGGCGACCAATCCATGCTGTACCCCGCCTACTGCCCAAAGCGAGCTGAGATCGGCTCCAGCATCCCCCGCGACCCTTGTGAGGAATAAGCGGTCAAGAAAATGGATGGATGGACTAACTTGTTACTGCTGAAAATGCCTCAATGAGTCAAGTATCCCTTTAAAGCCTTCCAGTTTGAGCATTGAGTGGTAAAAAAAAGAAAAGTACATGGTTGACACGCCGATATTGTGCCGTTCACTCGTCAAAGTCTTCACGCCTGGTTTCGTTTGCCTGTCGCGGTACAAAGAAGAGCAGGGGAGGGTGCGTTTGATTCAAACGCCATTAGAGCGAGGAGCGTGGAACATGGCGCGCGCTTCATTCACACGGCAACATTAGCGAGTAATGACTCGCACGCGCAGGTGTAGTCGTACATCATTACCGCTCGTGATGAAGACTATTATTCTGCCAAATTGATTCGGATTTCGCCGCCGTCATAATGGCGACCGCAGAAAAGATGTAACCATCAACAACGTTTTTCCCCGCCGAGAAAGAAGAAAAAAAAAAGGACCCAGGCCTTCCTCAAATGACTTTTTTTTTTTTTTCTTCTCCGAGCCGCCTATCATGAAATGTTGCCGATTATCTCCCATATGAAACGCTCAAATTGAATTCCGTCTCTTTTTCATTTAAGTAATAATTGAGTCGACATTTGGGAGCACTTCAAAGGCGGCGGGGCCTTCGGGCGCCCTCGTAAATTACGGTATCAATTCGGGATTGGCCATTAGCTCGGTGTCAAGTGCGCACGAGGTGCCCCTCCTTGTCATCGCCGTCTTCAGCCTACTACTTTCCACTTTTCTTTTCTTCTCGCCTTCTGCGACGCCACTCTGACTGTAGCCACTGCGTGCACACGTGAGAGTGGGTGTGAGTGGAGACGAGAGAGTCAATGTGAGAGTGGTAGTGAGTAGATTGTAGATGAAAGTTGAGATCAGGAGTGAGAAAGTGCGTTTGTGTGTGAGAGAGAGAGGGAGATAGAGAGAATGAGAGAGTGTGTGAGAGAGGAGAGAGAGAGAGGGAAAGATTTTAATGTAATACCACAAAAACTTTTGTGTGTTTAGCACTGTTCGACCTGTAAATAAGTACACACATGAACATTTAATATAACATAATAATAAAATGTGTAAATGATATTTAAAAACCTGAAATATTTTTTTGTGATTAAAATTAGGGATTTCAGGTGATTACAAATTTTAATTAATCACATGACTTCAATATTTAACTGATTAATTTCAAATTTGATATCTGTTCTAAATGTGTAATCAAATGTACAAATTTTTTCAAAGTTTTCATAGTCTTGTTAACATGAAAAAAAATGTTAAACTAATAGAAATATGGCTGCATTTTTTAGTTATTGATACAGTAATTTCATAATAAAGTTAAAATTAAAAAGATGTACTGTACTGTAGAAAACGAGTGTGATATTGTATTGCGTTGAAGTCATTTTCCTGCCACTAGATGGCATAAGTGCATTTTTCTTTTCAGATTAAGAGCTATCTAATTTTTAACATGAAGTGACTTGTGAAATTTTGCACATTTTAAAAATGATAAAATACAACTTGACTCCAGTCTCCACGAGTATATGCATGATTATTACATATATTACTACTAAATTTGGACATGGATGTGTCTACGGCGTTGTGACTGGAATTCTCCAAGTACACGCTTTTGAAGTAAGAGGAATAAAATAATAATAATAATAATAATAATGATAATGGCGTTAAAGGAACTTTAATTCAAAATTAACGTACTAATTTTGACACCCCTACCAAAAATACTTTGATTGTATGGCCAGGTGTCCCTAATGAAGTGTCCAGTGAGTGTGTGTCTGTCATTGTGGTTTTGTTTCCACCTTGTGATTGTCACCTGAATGCGGCCTAATCTGGAGGTGACACGTATTGTCTTGGATTAATGCAAGTGTAAATATGCACCCCACCACCACCACCACCACCACCTCACTCCTTCCTGTTAAGTTATTCATAGAAGTGCTGATTGCAGCCGCTCGTCACAGCTAAATGAGCTGCGCGTTTGTTATTGTGGAGTAATTAGGAGCGCCATCACGCCGCTCCGAGATGACAGGGTCACTTAAATAGTTTCTCTCCGTCTCATTCTCGCCCGAATTACGGAAGCTGAGGCGGCGAAGTCGGCGAGTGCGAGTGGAGTGCGAGGCAATCCTTATCTCAGGCAATTAATCGCAGCCGCTCATATTGTGGCACAATTATTCAAAGCTCTTGCACAAGTCAGCCCAAAGTTGCGCGAGCGTACTCACTTTATATATGATGTTAACAAAAGTCCGCTAGCTCACTGCTAACATATAAAGCAAGATGCCATAGACAGGAATCAAAAGTTAGCAAAGATGTCACAGTAATGATTAAACCTGAAAGTTAACAGCAAAATATTCAAGCGAATCATTAAATTTAGTTGAATGAAAGGCCATTAGCATAATGCTAACATGCTAACGCGAAACGCCATTGACAGATGGGCTAATCGAAATTAATTTCACGGGAATTAAAAGCCGTCAAATTGCAGCATCACATTCAACAACATGCCATTTAAACACCAAATATGTCCACTAATTTGATGCTAACGTGTAACCTGTAATATGAGACACAAGCTAATCGAAGGTAGCATAGATATTACCTTTAAACGACAGTAACCGTGACATACATGAAGCTGCATTACATTCAACAAAACAGGTTTGCACATTGCATGTTAAACACCAAAATGCTCCACCATATCATATATTGGAACAACGAAAGCCAGCTAGCTTAATATGTAATCCAAAAAAATGGGCGAACAGTTGCTAGCATCTGACTAAGGTCATTTCCGGAAAAAAAAACAAAAAAACAAAAAACATGCTCCACCAAATCTGAATAAATGCAACAAATGTGACAAGACCCTGAGGCCGTAAACTACGGAAGTGTAGAGCTGCCAATGTGAAGTAAACATTTTTGGTTGGCGAGTATGTTCGAACATACTCGCAAATATGTTCGAACGTATTGAAATATGTTCGAACATACTCGCAAATACGTTCGAACATAGTCGCAAATTCGTTCGAACATACTTGCAAACATGTACGAACATACTCGCAAACATGTTCGAACATACTCGCAAATACGTTCGAACATACTCGCAAATACGTTCGAACATACTCGCAAATAGGCTCGAACATAGTCGCAAATACGTTCGAACATAGTCGCAAATACGTTCGAACATACTTGCAAACATGTACGAACATACTCGCAAACATGTTCGAACATACTCGCAAATACGTTCGAACATAGTCGCAAATACGTTCGAACATACTTGCAAACATGTACGAACATACTCGCAAACATGTTCGAACATACTCGCAAACATGTACGAACACACTCGCAAATATGTTTGAACGTATTGAAATATGTTCGAACATATTTGCAAGTGTGTTCGACCATATTTGCGACTATGTTCCAACATACTCGCCAGTCAAAAATGTTTACTCCACATTGTCAGCTCTACGCTTCCGTAGTCAACGCTTGGTAGGCGAAATTAAAGATGGAGGCACGTGAGCCGTACTAGGCTAGTTGTGAGAAGACGAGGCGAGCTAGTGGCGAGAAGGCTCGTCACTGAATGCAAACGAGCTTTGCCAAATGAAAATGTCACTGCGTAAAATGTTGTCAGTGCGCTTTAGCCGCCGGACGGATGACAAATCCGCATTCTCCCTTAAATAAAAAGCCGGGCCACCCGCCCGGCTCATAATCAGGGCAGAACAAAAGCGGCGTGATTAACGATAGCAATTTATTGTATCTGCCGGCTGGCCGGCTGTTGCCGCGACGGCGCGGCGGTTATCATAATTCATATCGTAAATAAGAGCGGGCGGCCAATCAGGAGGAGGCGCCCGTGTCATCCCAAATAACCTTTGATAACAATTACCATAGAAGGCCTCCAGTCACAATGTTATCTGCTCGCCGTTCTTCCCCGTGTAGCCTACAACACTATTACCATATAGATTAGACTATTTACAATGCGCCGGCGCACGCAACCGCCGCATCCGTCCGTCCGTCTGTCCGTCTCAAAGTGGGAGTGTGTCTTCTGTCGTGTGGATTCTGCTTATTTAACCTTTATTTATCCAGGTAAAGCAATCTTTTTGTGTGTGCGTGAGTATGTGTATGTTATCTTCAGCTTCCCACAGTGCGGTAGATCCGTTTGTGTGTCCCTGCAGGGTTTGGGAAAGACTTGAATTTAGCGGGAAAAAGAAGTGTGATAAGTGTCGCAGATTAGCCGAGCATATCTTGTCCGAGGTGTTCTTCTTCTTTTTTCTTTTTTTAAACTGTTGATAGGAATTATCTGATGCACACACACACATATGCATTTAAAATTTTACGAGTACTTTCAAACACTACGTATCCGAAATGTTAAAATTGAAGCAAAAAAAAAAGACATCCAGTTTTGATATTTCGCCACATGCTGCTTCACCAAGTAAGTACAAAAAAAATTAAAAAAAATGATGAAAAGTTTGAAATGAAGTACGAAGTTTTACATAATCTGGCCTTGAATCCAATTTGAAAAATGAGCCACATGCTGCGTCGCCTGATTATCTGAGACCTTTTTAGCTAATTTGCTTTAACATGACTATATTAATCCATTTTAATATCTCCAGATTTTAGATAGTTGCTTCCCAGATTACAAAAATAACCTGGATAATGAACCACATTCTTCTTTACCACGTCATTTCGATTTGATCACCTTTTGTCGTCAATTGACACCACATTGACTTCAGTAACGACCGCAAATCTGGAGCCAAAAGTTGTAGGAAGGACATGTTTTTTTTTCTTCTTTAATCTGGCCTTTAATCCTCTCTAATATCTCCCTTTTTTTCTAGACACGAGTGGAATAGGAAGCATTTTTTTTTTATTTTTTTCATCTTCTCAGGTGGGAAGCAGCAACGACGGCAGGCGTCGTCGTCCTCCCTCGCGGTCCCTCGTGTGGGCTTGCCTGACAGCATCTTTATTCAAATGAAGATGCCGTCAAGGCAGATTAAGTGCTCGCCAGCCCACACGGGATGTTCCTGCCAAAAAGTACACATCACATCTCGTCGAGTCCTCATCTTCAAAAAAAATAAAATAAAAAAAAAAACATCCCACATTGTCTCTATCGCCCGCTAATCTCACGGCCGGCTTAAGGGAACGTTCGGGAATTTGTCGTCTTGTGAAGTCCTTCACCTCGTCCTTGTTCTCGCTCGCGCTAATTCTTGCTTTTATCTGCGGGACGTCCTGCCCAGACAAACTTCGGCGTCCTTGCGAATCTTTTTTTTTTCCCGCTTGTCTTTGTAGTTGGACAGAAAAACAAGAGAATAACTTTGTCCAGTTGAAGTATTCAAACACTTTAATGCAAGGGCCACTTTCACCCAAATTTGATCTCAAGTGGGCCAAACTAGTAACCTGGCAATAGCCAGATGGATATGAGCTTCTCTCAAGTGAGTTCTCTGTAATATCTGGTACCTCTCCACGGTAATTTGGTCGGGAAAGGCGGGACTTTCTGTACAATAATTTGAACTGATTGGACGATGCGACATTCTACACGTTTGTTTTAACCAATCACGCCCATGGGTGAAAATTTCGTCTTCTTGATGAAGGGGGGGAAAGCACGAACATTTTACTAGCTAGAAATGCATCAAGTGCCTCTCGCTGTTCAATTTTCAACAAGGAAATGGTGAATAATTCTGCAAGAACAGAATTAATTGTAGCGTCCATTCGTCCATGTTAGGTTTATTTGTTAGCGCCAACGTCGGCGCTGGCTTCCTGGTTTCGTCACAGTTGCATATCCCTCCCCCAAAACACAATGTCGTTCTGTGATTGGTGGTTCGGAACGGCGGATAGCTGTGGAAGCTGTACAAGATGTATTCTCTGGGCTTTGTGAACTCACAAATACCGCGAGAATTCATCTTGCGAGAGCAAGGTTGCCTGACTAGTAGTCTGTGACCTAAAAAACAACAACTAAAAACTACAGATAATGATGGTTCAAAATATTTCCTGTTTTTTGGATGCAAATAATTAAACGTACATTCAGTCAATATTCTCATTTCTCTTATTGCAGAAAATGTGAAATTTCTTCACAAAAATGAGTGCATCAAATCCTGAGACATTTCAGAATGTCATTTATCATTGTACCCTCCAGTGGACAAAATTAGCAACAACAGTTAATTTTAGTGAAAAACTGTCCTCGCGGGCCAGATCTGGCCCATCGGGTGGGTCCAGTCTGGCCCGCGAGGACAGTTTTTATTTGTCAAACCGTATGTTTGACATTGATGTTCTAAGACAATTTCACCCCTGGTAGAAGGACTGTCTTACTCGCTGTTTTCCCACTACTAGCATGACTTTTGGCATCCTAGTATGATTTTATGGGAAAAAAAACAAAACTTATAAGCCATTTCAGTATTTATTACATATCGCTGATACCCAGTTTAAGATCCAGATACTCGTATACATTCTACATTCCCAATTGAACATTATAGTCAAATATGTAGTAGTGTAGAGCGGCACGGTGATTGAGTGGTTAGTACGTCCGCCTCCCAGTACTGAAGACGCAAGATCGAGTCCAGGCTTCGGCCTTCCTGGGTGGAGTTTGCATGTTCTCCCCTGCCTGGGTACTCCGGTCTCCTCCCACATTCCAAAGACGTGCATGGCAGGTTAATTGGGTGCTCCGAATTGTCCCTAGGTGTGCTAGTGAGTGTGGTGGATGGTTGTTCGTCTCTATGTGCCCTGTGATTGGCTGGCAACCAGTCCAGGGTGTCCCCCGCCTGCTGCCCAGAGCCAGCTGGGATAGGCTACAGCAGCAAACCCTTGTGAGGAGTAAGCTTTTCAGAAAATGGATGGATGGATATAGTGTGTTGAATTAGTAATACTATTCGGCCTATCTTGTAGCCTCTTTGACAAAGATGTGTAATAAACAAACAGCTTCAAGGAGTTTGTCATGGTAAGACAATTCAGTGTACTAGTAAAAAGAACTTCTTACTAATGTATTTTTGTTCTTCTAGTTGTGCCACCTTTGGCCTACTAGTACCATATACCACTAACATATACCAAATAGCACTTACTAAACACCTAGCTGCCCAGTGGAAGGCTAACGTTAATTGTAAGCAATTAAACAAGTGCTACTTTACCCACATGGAGCAGCAACGCTATACAAAACCGAATCCAGTAACTTTTTTGCGTTGAGAAGTAGTTCTGACTTGATTTGGATTTTTTTTGCGCCAGTCTGTGTGCCGTCACATGCAGCTGAACAGGAGGCGTCCGCTCCCCAAGATGGAATCCACAAAGTGATTTTCTCCCACCGCCGCTAAATCTCTTGATCACTTTAATTTTTTGCTAGGCTGCTCGGCGGCGGCAAAGAGGAGGAAAAAAAAAGAAAAAAACGTTATCAGCGTCCGGGCCGAGAGGTACGCAAGGACGGTGGCGGGCGGCGCTGAATCGGCAGAGATTAGGACCGAATGCGCCACTTGCTGGCTGGCTGGGGGTGCAGCGTGTAAGGGGCTTACGGCACAGCCTGTATGAGTTCAGGTGAAAGGACGTGCGCTTTTACATAAAAGTGGACAAATCCGCCCACAATACATTTCCCGCCCAAACACAATGTGGCCGTGGTATCTTGCGGACCTCACTTCCCGTTACAACGCCCCCCCCTCCCCCCCCTCCCCCCCACCTCCACCTCACCGCGCCGCCGCTGCTATCTAAACAGTGAAGAAGATGGCCGGCGCAGGTGGCGGCCCAGGGAGATACGGCATCCAATCAAAGTGTGTTTGTCCACTCTGAACGGAAGCACCGACTGCTTCAATTTCTTGCACCAAAAGTCACTTTTTGCTACTTTGACTTCTATTTAGGTGCCACAAACTTGCTGGTTAGCATCTACTGCTAAACAAAAACATACATTTGTAACACTTTTTATTTTTTATGTTAAGTGGTTCCGAGGATTGATGGATATTCATTTTAGAAATTATGTTCTGAGGTTGGATCCCAAAAGCGCAGACACAAATAAGATTTTAACTCTTTATTCGCACAACATCGAGAGGCGTAGAACAAACTTGACTAGACGAGAAACAACAAGAATGCATCAAGAATCACGAGACGCCAAGCCCCCTTGGGCTGCGGAGATGCACAGAGGAACCAAGGTAATAATCCGACAAACACGCACTTCTCGGTTTGGCTTAAATAGACAGTGAATTGATCGGATCGGCTGTGGCTAGAAATGTGGGTAACAGGACTGTCATGGAATTATCTGATTGGCTGTTGACCAGAAAAAGGGATTAAAGATTCTTGACATCACATAGCTCATGACATCACGTAATTAAAACCAGTTGAAACTAGATGCGGATTATATCAGTTCAAAACATCAGTTCAAAACAGACACTTGACCTCACGGTCATGACCCAACCTTAACCCTGGCGTGACCCAGTCATGACAGATATATTCATTTTTATAAAAAAGAAAAAGGAACACCAACTGAAAATGAAAAAAATGACAAGAAATTGTACATAAAAATAAATTAGAATAAAATAAAGTTGTTGTTGTTTTTTTTGTTTTGTTTTTACACAAATTAATCATTTTAGACATAAATGGTAATAATAGACCATAATATGCAGACAGTTGCATGAATCAGTGAAGAGCGGACGTGACGTTCGAAAAGACATTTGACCTTGTGTGCTTGCCGTAGTTCATGAACAAATATGGCCGAACCTTCTGCGCATGTGGTCCTCAGACCGTGTAATCGCATTCTTACCGATGTAATGGGCATGTAGTGCTTCTCTCAGTCTCATTAGTACAACCGTGTATGCCACAGTAGAGACAGAAAACAATGTGAAAATGTCACGGAGAAGTCAATGTAGCGATTCAAGTTAGGCGAGCTTAGAGAGTGGCAACGTAAGATGGCCGCAGATGAAAAATGTATACGTTATCTCACAGTGACTTCATTTCTCCCAACGATATAAGTCCGCGGTCACACGTCTTATTTTGAAAGAAATGCTTCCGGTGCCGTCAGCTGCTGGGGTTTTAATGACGCCATGTGTTTCTGGTTCTTTTCAAGTTGTTCTAAATGCTGAATGAAAAAACATCGTCTCTCCCGCACGTAATTTTCAATGTTTTGGTGATGGGCTACGTTCCGCCGCCGAATAGAATGACATTGTTCACCACGAATACGTCACAGCAAATGGACAAATTTGATTGCACTGTTCGTTTGAACGAGGTGGAGTCACGGTCAGGCCACACAGTCACTTTGATTCAAGAAAGTGGGTGTGACTTGCGAGGCTAAGTGGCGGCCCGCTAACAAGTTTGATAGAATCATCGTTTGACATCAAAGTCGCTCCCTTTTTTTTTTTTTTGTTAATCTAAATCACTTTTTGGTTCTGTAAGTTTATCAGGAAAGAAGGTGAAGGTCCTCAGCACTTCTTGTTCTTTATCTTGCGAATGTGGCGGACGCGGCGCTAGGCTAACAAAAGCGTCTCATTCAACACATCCACAAGTGCCGTCTGGCTGCCCATTCTAGCTGGAACAATGGCTTAAAAAAAAAAAAAACGCCCCCAAAAAGGTGGAGTGATATCTCGATGGCTCTTAACATCAATTTGTGACACTATTAATCAATTTGGAACCCCCCGACCTAAGCGTTCGCTTCCTCTTTTCTTTCAAGGAGAGCGAGGAGCTGCTGGTGATCCGGCGCAGGTTAAATAGGCGGCACGTGTTTTAGGAGAACGCCCCCGAAACACTTAGCTGCTGATTAGCATAAGCTGATAGCGCTATCAGGAGCGGGCCATTGTGGTGACCCTGGAGCACCCCCCACCCCCACACCCAGCCCTCCACCCTCCTACCCACCACCTCCTCCCCCTGTCCCCCAAGTGAGGAGGTCTTATCTAGGATGCACAGAGGCCTCACCAGCCTCCTGGGGAGGAAGGTGGAAGGGATGGGATTGGGGCGGGGGGGCTGGTGCTGTCATTGGATGTGTCATCTGTTTCATGCTTCCAGAATGATAATAATAATAATCATAATATACTTTATTCCTCTCAAACAGACGCTGCATAAAAAAAACAAGATGAAATACGATTGGTTGGTACTGTCGGCATAAATCATTCTTTCTTAAAAGCTTGGCAACCGGACAAGAGCACCACCACCACCATCACAAAAAAATATTTTTATGCATAAATGTCACATAAAGGTTGAATTAAGCAGCTAATTAAAGCGTGATAGGAAAAAACTAACTGCTCTGCTGTGATGTGAAGTGTTAGCCAATATGCGCTACAGAAAAATCTGCTTTTTACGAAGGCAAAAGTCTTTCACGTAAATTGTGTGTTAACTTGAAAACTACTTCCTGTTCCCTGGAGGATGACGAAGACTCTGTTAAGGTGGACTGGAAATTTAAGGTTTAGTTTTTTCAAAACTTTCCGCCAGTGTTAAATGTAGTTTGTGTGTTTACTTTTAGACTGCTTCCTACTTCCTGGTGGATGATACTAGACTCACTTAATAAGGTGTACTGGATATTGAAGGGTTTGTTTTTGTTTTTCCGAAACCTTCTGTCAGTGCTTTAGTGTAAAAGTACTTTGGCAGTGTGTCATTGTGAAGAATGCACAGTATGGTCTTGTGAACTCGCTAGGGAGGGTCTTCCTAAGAACATTCCGGGATGTTTTTGTAGCCGAGCATTCACAAGCAACAACCGATGCTTTGTTGGTTTAAGCTAGCTGACAAGAACAACACCCGCGTATTCCATGTATTGCTTTATGCGTTCTTTCAGTTTGGACGGTACTTGGGCCGGCGACAAATGACGTTTCACGAGATCACAAAGATGTAAGAATAGACAAGAAACCGTATTGGCTTTTGTGTGTTTCGTTGCAGTTTATTTCCTACTTCCTGGTGGATGACGCAAGACTCACTTAAGGTGGACTGAAACTTTAAACTTTTGAGTTTTTCAAAACCTTCTGCCAAAGCTAAAATGTTAAATGTACGTTGTGTGTTTACTGCTTCCTACTTCCTGGTGGATGAGGCAAAAGTCACTTAAGGTGGCCGGGACATTTAAGGTGGAATGTGACGTTTTGTCGCCGTTCCAGCAAACTTGTTAGCAAAGAAAGTAAAGTGTGCCGCTTGCGTTTGTTTGTAATGTCCTCGCCGTCGTTGTTTGTGCACCTGTCTGCGGCGTCGGCCTTGTTCCGCCTCCTACGGAAAACGTGATGAAAGCGGCGGCGAGGGGGAAACACAATGGTGACACATTTCTTGAAGGTAAGGCACTTTTTGTGAAGCGCTTAGCGCGCACGTATCACTTTGCCATTATGATGCAAATGATAAGATCCGAGCGCTTCCTCTTCCACTTTTCGCCGCGGCGTATTATAGCGCCGCACCTACAGACGCACGCGCATCCTTTTCTGGTCGTCTCCGTTGCATATCGCCTTTGTTTGAGCTGATTGGATCTGCCGCGATCACATGTTTACCCGCCGCCTTATCTCTTTGAGAAACCTCCGTCACGGCTAGCGGAGAGTAACGAGTGCCTCTCTCTTTTTTTTGTGTTTTCCTTTTATTTTCGAGACGGGCGCGCACACACGGGCCTTTTGTGTGTATATGCTAATAGGCCGGCTAACACCCTTTCACACTGTTTGTTTGGCGAAATGATGCAACTTGCCAGACATCCCTGTTTTTTTTTCTGCTGATGTTCACGTTTTTTCCCTTTCTGTGGCTGGAGGAGGAGGATGAGGAGGGGGCGGGCTGTGGGGGAAAATCCACAAAGGTTTTGTCATCAATGCTCAGCTGACAATAGCAACAAAAACATTAAAGGGAGAAAAGATGTGTTTCTGTGTTAAACAATTAGTGCTGCAGCATTAGAGGCGATCAGAGGGGAGACAAAAGGCAGGCAGCGGCGGGGGTTTACCCCCCCAACACAAAGACACAAACACAGATGCGCCCAGCCGGAGCCAAGCCGCGTCCGACGCCATCTTCCGCCGGGAACGTTCCGCGGGCAAGGTCCGTGTTCGGGTTCGGCCGGCAGTCCCGCCGTCTCCGGGCCGCTTTCTGGGTCAGCGCCTCGGACGGACTCTTTTGCTTTTGCCAAGGGGACAGGCAAACGAGCAAGCAGGCAGGACCGTGCGGCGGGAAACCGAAATGCTCTCGGTCTCGCTCGGTTCATTTGGAGATCCCAATATTGAATTTCTTTCAGTTCGAAATCCAAAGCAACATTTCCCATAGGTGCTCATGTAAATTCATCTGCTGTAGATACATAAAAATTTTCTTGTCATGTTTTGGTTCTGTGGAGTTGGGATTTTGTTTACTTTTTATGTTTTTGGGTGCGTTTGTCTGTGGTTGGTGTTTTTGTCATGTGTTCCTCGTTTCTTCCCTTGTCTCATTATGTCAACCATGTCCACCTGAGTGTGTCTTCCCTTCCCAATGTGTGACCAATCACTGCCCTCAGCCACTTGTGTTTTCCCCCAGGTGTGTCTCCTTAGCTCATTAGTGTTAGTGTATTTAGCCTGTTGTGTTTGTCCAGTCGGTGTGGGTGCATTGATTGTGTTATGTGGGTTATGCTGTTATTTTGGGTTTCTTGCACTGTTGTAAATAAATCACCCTAAGTTGCCAATTCCAGTCGTCTGATCTGTCTCCTTAATTTGGGTGCACATCATCTCCAATCTCCAATCTCCTACATGCCGTAACATTACTACAAATACATTTGATAGAAAATAATGACAAGTTCACATACAAAAGCATTTTGAGACAAATATAAATTACTAACAAAGTGGATAAATGAACATTAAAGATCACTTGTTCCTTTATTCAGCTATAGAATAGATTTCAAAATTCTGCTACTATTCTATAAATCACCGAATGGTTTAGGTCCTTCCTGAATATATTCAAGAACTGCTGATTGAATACAAACCCAGCAGGGCTCTGAGATCTGCAGATTTTGGCCAAATAGTGGAAGCCAGAGTTTGAAGTAAACATGGTGAAGCTGCATTTTAGCTGTTATGCTGCACACAAATGGAATAAGCTGCCAACAGAAGTGAAGTCAGCCCCCAGTGTAAATGCTTTTAAATCGAGTTTGAAAACTTTGCTTTTTTTTCCTCACCTTTGTTTTATTTTTTCTTTTATTTATTTTTAAACTTCCTTATGCGTATATGTTTTTAAACTTTGCTGTCTAATGTTTTAACTTTGTCAATGTATGTTCTTTTATCCATCCATGTGTGCAAGACTGTAAGTGGGCAATAACCCCCCCCCCCCGCCGCCCTCCAACAGCGTCTCTTGCACGTCCATGTGAATGGTGGCAGTGTTTGCGCGTGTGCGTGCCACTTAACCCGGTGACCGCCGGCGGAACGAGCCCCTCGGAATGAGCCGCTTAGCTTCTGGCCCCCCACCACAGACGCGGTGTACCTTACCACCCCAAGAGAGACGCAGGCGCATTCTGTGTGCTACAACAGACACTGCATTAAAAAAAAAATACAAATGTTTTCAATCGAAGTTGTCCCTCGCCATATTGACGGTCATTTTTCAGGGTTAAACAAATTTCATATCACAGATTTTTGTTTTTGTTTTGTTTTATTGTGCGATTTTTCAGCGCAGATGAATGTTATTGCAATCGAGACCGGAAGAAAGAAAGAAGTGTCTAAAAGATGAAAAAGTGCATCATGGGTCCTCATTCACTGACACCCATGTCACTCACCAGGCCAGGCCACCTTTTCGAATCATACGCATTCAATATCACAGATACTACAGTGAATCAGATGACTGGTTTACCAAAAGAGGTTTAATAAGTTTAATAAGAGCTCAAATAAATAAATAAATAAATACATACATAAATAAGCTAAAAAGAGCTTCTTTTTTTAAATTGTATTTTTATTATTATTATTAGTAATTCAATCTCTGGTGTAATAACCTTATTTATCGATTGATTTAATTATTATTTTTTAAATTTTATTATCTGTTCTTATTGCTGCTGGACATGTAAATTTCAACCGATTTCTGTTTCATGTACAGCACTTTGTATACAGCAATGCTTTTTTAAAGCGCTTTATAAATAAAGTTGATTTGATTTGAGAGATTTTGTGGTGGTTTGCGTTTGTTCTCTTTTCCCAGTGATGGGTGACGTTGGGGCAAATCTCCAAAGCTGTTTAGACTCGCAGTCTCTATCCCCCCCCCAACCAACGCCCCCCCCCCCGCACACAGCGGGCGTCCCGGATGCCTTCACCTGCATGAGGGAGGAAGTGCTCGTCACTTCTTGAAAGGCAGGAAGTGTTTGATTCCTTCGCTAAAAGAAGCTTCCATCAAAAGCGCTGACTGACGAGACCCCAACGCCTTCCCTTTCGATTTACAGGACCACCATTTATTTTATTGTGCGGTGGCGTGTGTGCGTGCGTGTGGCGGCAGGTGTTGTGCGCCGTCCACCTTTTTGCTGCCATCGTCTTAAGTTGATGAAAAGAAATTCCTGTAAACACACCACAGACCTCCGCCAAGGCTCAACTTTCGCGTATTCGCACTTCACTCATTTGCAAGGACATGTATCCGATTTGAGGAGTTTCATTTCGATAAAATTTGTGTTTTTCCTCCATTTGATGAGATTTAAAACCTTTTGAGAGGGGTTACTTGAGGGAAAAATCTGCCAGACATTGAGATCCCTTAAAAAGGTTTACAGTGTATTGCAATCGTTTATAGATGCCACAAAATCGGTTTACACAAAATTGTATTCTGTGTGGACATTATACCTAGTTTGTGTACACAATAGTATTGTTTGCCTTTTATTTTGTATTTTGTGACCACAAATTAGTATCCAGTACACATGCTACACTTTCATTACCACACTTGATTTTTTGGTGGCTACAAATGAATATTTCATGCACGTTACACTAATTTTGTGGCCACAATTAGTTTTTTTTTTATTATTATTTTTTTTTTTTATGCAAACATCACACATATTTTTTCTTCAGTGTGGATGAGCTCCTCTTGGGTGCTTTTCCTCACATGGTTTCTCTATGCCCCGCTATGTCTTTTTTTACAGACTTCTCGGGTTGTATTTGTATGGGACGGCTATACAAATATTTGGTATGCACCTTCTAACTGTAGCTATTTTGCGGCCACCAGTTAGGTTTTTTTTGCATTTGTTAAATCTACATTGTGGCAACAATTACATTTCCCCCAGTCGCATAAAATATCCGTCGGTTGACTTTTGCATATAATTTGTGGACGTTGTGGTGACGAGGCTGATCTGTAATCAGTTGTATGGCGGGCACAGCTGTACGAGCTGTCCAAGCAAAACACCCGGCAGCCAGTGCTAGCACTTTGCTAATAGTGCTAGCGTGGGTGAGAACGGATCAACGATGAAGGAAGGAAAGTATCCCACATGAGGCTTTAGCTGCAGCCCGCCAAACAATTAGCATGTTGCTAACTTGGAGATGTTTCATCTTGCAGCTGTTGTTTTGCTTGGAAGTAAACCCGCAAGGCCATTTGAGACCAGTTGCGAGACCAGTCTCTTCATTCATACCCATTGATTGGAAACAAGGCTCTTGAGTCATCTCAGTGGAATTCTGTAACAGAGTTCTACTTACATTACTTAATTTCTGTTCTTGCTTTGAGTATATTTCTCTGACGGCTTTTTTATTTTATTTCCTACACTCGAAAAACAGATTTTTTTTTTTAAACCTCCCTTGGGAAACTTCATTACATTCATTAGCAAAGTTAGCAAGAGAATATTTTTTGTCTTTGAAATTTGATGCAAAGTCGTTCTTATCCAAGCTTGTCACCGTCATCTGAGGGCACTTGGACGACTGCGACGAGTTTGTGATATTTGAATATTCGCCGCCAGGCCGCTTCCTGCGCAATGTGTGGCGCCGAGATAGCCCGTTAGCATTGTTAGCCTGGTTAGCTCGGCTAGCCTGGCGAGGGCGTCCTTGGGCGCACGTTTATCACGCGCGTGCAGTGCCCCTGCTTTGTGGGAATGAGGCTCACCTGAACACCTGCAAGGCCTTGAGATGGAAAAACCAAAAACTCATTTGTGGTCAATAAACTTTATCTAAACATTGATATTCTATTGCACTCATCTTTAGTGATGGACACCCAGTAGCAACTCCTATATATATATATATATATATATATATATATATATATATATATATATTAACTGAAAATTTTGGAGTTGTTTCAATATACATTTTTCCACACAAAGAAATTCGCAAAAATATTTAAAAACGTACATATTTTTCAAATTTGTGAATGCAAACAATGGACTGGTCACCAGGGGGCGCATTTTGTCGTTCATCGCCGATATGCAATTTGGATTCTTGAAACTCCAAGTGTAAGTCGGGTTTGTTGGTGCTGAATTTTGCAATGGAACGGAATGGTCGCTGTGTGCATCGGGTTCTGGGTTGCCGTTCCAGTCGACCGCAGGCGTGAATGATGACTTTGCAGCGACCTTTGCCGCCAAGGCGCCCCCCACCGCCGCCGCCCCTCCCCTCGGCACAAAATGGAAATGGCTTAGCCCTATCTCGGTCGCCGTGGCAACCATCTGAGTCCCCCGTCTCGCCGTGGAGAAATGAGTCGGGAACAGGCCGCAGAGAGGCGCGGATTAAACATGATCCCGCCGACGGCCTGTCAATCAAACGTCGCCCTCCTGGAAAAACAGCAAGGAAGGAGAAGCGTTTCACTTTCTTACGAGCGCTGTCGTTTTGCCGCCTCAAAACAAACGAGCGACGGATTGGTTTAATTAAGTGGCCGAAGATGAATGGCCACACTCGGTCTGCTCCTGATAAACGCCGTCTGGTCATTCCCAACGGCTCGTAATGACCAAACACGTTGGCAAAACTAATCTCCCCTTTGCCGGAGCCCCACTCACCTGTCGGCTCACTTTCCACCTCGCGCCCGCAACTTGCTTGGTCGTGTTTACGTGACCAATAACTCCACGACTTGATAAGTACATGACCACACACATACAAACATATATAATAACTAACTAACCATAATTTTCTTAGCGTTGCTGACGTTGTTACCCTCAAACAAGAAGCTAATTGACTTGATGTTATAACATACACAAAACTAATTAACTAAATGGTACTACAGGTGGAAATCATATTTGCTGTAACCTGGCATCTTTCCAAATTGGTCTTGGTCAATGTGTTGTTGTGCACTATCCCTAGTTCATATAAATACATACCATAACTAAACATTAAGTTAATTACATAAGCCACTGGCATGATGCTATGCACATAACAATATACAACTACAGAGGAGTAACTCAGTATTTTGATGTTAATTATGCACAGAACTAATGATGTTAATGACATTAAAATACGTATGAAACTAAGTAACGTCAAGTCAATTATATAAGCGACTGACTTGAAGTTCATGTACGTGATAATATAACTAACTAGGACTAACTTGATGTTACTTGCATATACAACTAAGTAAATTGGTTGTTATTGTCAAGTTAAATATGTAGACGTTTAACTGACTTGATGTCAATAGTACAACATACATGAAACAACTAACTAACTAACTAACTTGTTTGGTTAATTAGTTAGTTAGTTAATTACTTATGTTAGGGTTACCCCTCACCCTATACATGACAATACAATGTCAACTCACTGAGTAACACTTTTGATGTTAATTATGTATACAGCAAAAGGATCCTCATGTGCCAAAAAAAATCACAATTGTAATATTGATATATTCGAATTCTGCTTAATTCCCTTTAAAATGATATATAATGCATGGACATACCTAAAAAATTGACAAAGTTACAGCAGTTTTAATGTTGGAAGGTTGAATTTCCTAGTTTTGAGAAAAGGGGCTTTAAAGTTTTGGTACTTGCATCTTTCAAATGTCCATAGCAACCAGTACCTTAGGAAAAAGATATGAACCTGAAATTTTCAGGAACTGTTCAAATATCAGTGGAAAGTCAATTCCAATAGCAGGCAAGGTCATCGTCCGAGATTTGAACCCTTTTTAAACGTTTTGGTTTGACCTCTCAAGAGATGAAATCAGCCTCAACTTTGAAGATCACATTCGACTGACAATTTATCTTCTAAGGCATCAGCCAAAGTTTGCTTATTTTATTGTTGCTCCTTGTGGTATTTTCTGACTTAAATGAGGTCATATAACCACAATGGGAAATTTGATTTCATAATTTTGTGTCAATTAATAGAATATTTGCCATTTGATGTGGCCTGTGAAAAGTGCCTTATTGATAACTTAATTATCATGAATGTGATGTCTCAAATGCTTTTGGTCACATGAAGAAAATGAAAATATTTTGTTTTGTATTATTGTTTTATAGTGATTTGTTGTAATTAATTTCCCCTTTAGGCGGCGTGGTGGTTGACTGGTTAGCACTCCCAGTACTGAGGATACAAGATTGAATCCAGGCTTCGGCCTTCCTGGGTGGAGTTTGCATGCGGGTTTTTTCCTGGTACTCCGGTCTCCTCCCACATTCAAAGACATACTTGGCAGGTTAATTGAAAACTCCAAATTATCCCTATAGGTGTGATTGTGAGTGTGAATGATTCTGGTGTCTGTGTGCCCTGCGATTGGCTGGCAACCAGTTCAGGGTGTTCCCCGCTTCCTATCCATAGCTGGCTGGGATAGGCTCCAGCACCCCCTTGACCCTTGTGAGAAGTAAGCGGTTAAGAAAATGGATGGATGGAACTTCCCCTGTAAATTCCCATGCAATGAATACTAGTGTTATTCCGATACCGTTTTTTGGCTCCCGATACCGATACCGATACCCAGCTTTGCAGTATCGGCCGATACCGATACCATACCGATACTTAAGATTTTTTTCCTCAACATGAAAATGCTGTCCTGCCATTGGTTTAGAGCATTCAAGGGCCAATAGGATATCTTAGATCGGCATGCAGTGAACATGTCACATATCAGTGAATGTTGTGCATGAGCAAGACACAAGATGCTGCATCCAAAATCCTATATTAGCGTTGGAATTAATGGTATCGGCATGTTACTTGTGAGTAGTCACCGATACCGATACCACTGTTTTAATGCAGTATCGGCACTTCTGCCGATACCAGAATCGGTATTGGAACAACACTTGTGAATACCTGTATGAACTACAGTGTGCTTGGGTTTTACAGTAAAATCCTGCAATCAAAAATATCACAATGAGGCCTGTAACACCCCGAGTTACATTTATGCAGAACACGTTCACCAACTAATGTAATTAAACTGGTGTAACTTTGGCTTGAGTGTGTTTGTAAATCAGAGCAAAATCTTTGGAATTTTTCTTTGGATTTGGATTTCAGTCACCATTATTAGTCATATTATTGTTTTTCCCTGATATATCAACATCACAGATGAAGATTTTCTCGCCTTCAACTCGTGGCCACCCACTCGTGGATTATCATAGAGTGTGGGGGTGTTCTTTTGACATGGACGCCCCCTCCCCCCTCTCATTTGGATGTGATATCCATCTGATGGTTGCCAGGATACAAAAAAAACTGTGAGTCATAATAGAGAAATAAGAGATTAATGTTAAGATGCAGTGTGATGACTGACGTGCGTGATATTTGAAAAGAAAGTGTATGTGTGTGTGTGGGGGGGGGGTATATTTTTGTGAGGGGGTGGGGCTGATGAATGATGAGAACTAAATGATCATCCAAATGGTTAGTGCGAGATGGCAGGTCGATGCAGTTAATTTCAGGTTGAAATTGACACACTAATTACGGGCTGCAAGACTGGCGGGAGAGATTAGGGACCCCCCCCCCTCCCCCCACACACACCCACAAACCACAGCACCCCAGCCACCCCTCCTCCTTCCCATTATCAGATCCCCTCTCTCCTATTTTGGCAATTAAACAGGCTAAAAAGCATTCCTCGGCCCCACGCGGCACGGGATTGGAGGTGCTCGCTCGCTCGCGCGCGCGCGCGCGGCGCTCATTGTGATGTGTTGGATGCAATAAATTCTCCGCCCGCGCGTGGAACAAAACACGTCGCGCTGAAAGGCTGATAATGTGCGCGGCCGAGATAAGGATTCATTATTCGCAATCATTAGCAATCCTGCAGGCCTTTTTGGCACTTCGCTCTTAATCAGCGGCTCTGATCCTAGAGACGTGCGTGAGTGCGTGCGTGCGGTGTGGTGCGTGCGCCAACAGATAAGGGCAGCGCGCGTGCTCGCGCGTCATTGTCTTCACTCGTGCACACAGTTCACATAAATACATAAATACAAATGGCAAGACAAAATATAGGGGGCAGATTTCGGGTTGGAGTCTCTTCTTCTCACCTGGAGGTCAGCAGCTTTTTTTTTTCGGTTTATTTTATTTTATTTTATTTTATTTTTTTATTATTTTTTTTACATAACATTAAAACTAACTGGATAAGTGACAAGTTAATTGTGGACACTCTTTATTATTATTATTATTATTATTATTATTATTATTATTATTATTATTATTATTATTATTATTATTATTATTATTATTATCATCATATGTGATTTTATTTAATATATTTAATATTTTCTCATTAATTTATTGTTATAGTCAATTTTATTAAGTTTCACTTGCTTAATAATTAGTTTAATTTTATGTTTGTATTATTTATTGCTATTATATTTTATAATGTTTTATTTGCCACCATGAATAATATAAATATTTTTCCTAGTTCGTTTTAACTGTGTATTTTTCGTGTGTGTAATTTAATTACAATTATTATTTAAATCTTAGATATTATTACATTCTGCATACGTCATTATTTATGTATTGACATTTAAATTAATGTCTGTTAATTTGTATTTTTTTTAATGAATTTATATTGATTTATTTTATTAAATATATTTTTATTTAATTTTAATTAATTCCCTTATTTTATTATATATATTCTATACACATCATTATTGATATCATATTAATTTTAATAATTATTCATTTAATTTTATGTATTAATTAACATGATGTGCATGTGCAATATCCTCAAATATTCAACGCACCCTCCCCTGAAATTAATCGTTTTTATTAGTCAAGTAATGTGCTTTAATTCAATGTTTTTTTTCCCCTCTCCTCATTCCCAAAATAAGCACTTTATTAATAAAAGATCGCGCGCGCCTCTGCGCGTGCTCGCCTGTGTTATTTTGTCATCCTATTTTGCAATCTGAGATGCTTAATTCGGCAAATGAAAATGAAAAACTCAGATTAGAGGCCTCGTGCGTGCGTGGATGGAAGGACGCAAGAAGAAGAAGAAAAAAAGAAAAAGAGAAGAAAAGAGGAGGAGGAGGGAATGATTCACTTGACTCCACTTTCTACAATTCATTTCGGTCTCATGTCATTTCCTCCTTCTCCTTTAATGTCCCAAAGATGCGAACGTGCACGCAGAAAATGGCTACACACGCACGCGCACGCACACACGATTTGAATGTATGTGCATGTGCATGACAAATTTGGCCACACGTCAAAGAGTGCTAAATGTGACGTCATCGCCGTCCACTCATTGATTACAAATGTGAAATTAGCACAACACAAAAACGGTTAAATAATTTGAGAACTGAAAAATGATATTCCTTACAATTAAGCCAATATCGTGACACGCGCTGACGATTTTATTTGCAGGATTAATCGCACTTTAATACTAACCTGGCACGTGCAAAAACGATTCCGATTTTTATTTTTATTTTCACCTTGTATTTGAATTTAATGGACTTATAAATGACAAATATTTCACCGAATATTTTGAAAATACGGCACAAAATGACAAGCATGGGCTAGCTTAGCAAAAAAAAGTCGAATATTTCACCTTTCTATTTATTTTTTTAAAGTCATCGTGTCACGCCAGACTTCCCCAAAAACGTCAAGTTGATTCACGTTCACATTTTGGTGATTTGGATCCAAAAGCTCAGTCAGCAACTCTCAAAATGACTCAACCGTCGATTTGTCACGTCACCGTTTCTTTTTTGTTTTTTTTGTTTGCTTGTTTGGACCAATCAGCAGTACGTGACACCCCCGACATGTCAACCCCCCCTCCAACGTTTATTACGCCTATCATAGGAAAGAGACACTTTTCATTCCTAGAACGGACAATAATAATAATAATCATCAAATGCATATAAAAAAAAAATAATTGAAAGAAACAACGAAGGGAATGCAGTGATGAAAAGATGAGGCGGAAATTATTATTTTTTTAAAATAGAATAATAAAACAAATATATTGTAAATTTAAAATGAGAAATATAGAGGAAATAATTTTTATTCAATTTTACTTTTGTTCTTCTATTTTCATTTTAATGCCTATAGCGCAAAAAATAAAATAAAAAAAATAAAAATAAAAACAAATAATTGGAAAACAGTGTATAATGATTAATAATTATAAAAATTAAAAATTAAATAAAATTATAAAGAGGGAGATAAGGAAACATAAAAAAACTGTATAGACGTACAAAATAATGTTGATATATGAAAGGAGGAGGATGGTGAAAAGAGGACAAAAAATAAATACAAAATAACGATAAAAAGAGAAGGAGTAAGAGTCATGACAAAAAATAAATAAATTGATCGAAAAATGAAAGTACAGTAGACAAAAGGATGAGAAGAAAAGCACGAAAGTGTTGACATGCAGGCGATCGAGCCGGAAGCGCGTGCGTGATGTGCTTTCCTCCGGTGCGCGCGCCCGCCTGCAGTCTCTCGCTCGCCTCTCTCCCTTCTTTGTGTTTGGGAGTCGCGCGCGCGCGCCTCGTCCGGGTCACTCGCGCGTCTCATCCGAGCGGAGCAGGTCAGTAAATAAATAATTCCCCATAATTCACATTTGGCATCCTCATCAACACCGTGACGTCATTCATCATGGCTTACTTGCGCGCGCATGCTCGTGCACTCTCTCCGGAGTGTCAACTTTTTTTTTTTTTTTTTTTTATGATTTCGTGAAATGATGTTGGATGATGATGATGATGATGATGATGATGATGATGATGAAAGAAAATTTGATTGATGGCGTTCAAGTTCCGGTCGGCGTGCGTCCTTGTTCGTTCAAACGTGTCGAAGGAAATGGCGCGCGTCAAATTGCAAACATTGAGAACATGTAACCGATTTGGGGAGTTGTTGTTGTTGTTTTTCTTCTTCTTACCTGCGAGCTCTCCGTGCTCTCAGCTGCGTCCATTTCGTGAGAGAGCTGCAGCTGCTGCTGCCAAATGAGAGCCTGCGTCCACTCTTTGTCCCCCCGCAGACACACCTTGAAAAATGGACACGCAAAAAAATGGAAATAAAATAAATCAAATCAAATCAATCGCATAGCTCATTTCTATGAAATGATCCCCGCCTCATTCACTTGGAAATAAATTGTCATTCGTGTGTGTGTGTTTCCCGCACGTTTGTTATTCGTATCCGCATATTTTTACATGTGAGGCGGGAAAAAACAATAACTGTTGAAAATGAAACGGTTTCTTTGAATCATTCGAGGAAACAAAAAATCTTTTGCTTTCACTATTGGACGCCTCCTCGTTTTCTTCTACGAAGTCCCAAGCGTGACTTGATTTCTTTTTATTGCATTTAGCAGAAAAAAACACAAAACAAAACACGTCATTGCTAAATCTTCATTTTCATATTTTTACTTTTTAAGATCTAATTTCATTTTGCATGCTTTTAATATTTGATTGCATTATTTCCAGATTAAAATCCGAGAACATGACAATATTGTATATCAATTGAATAGGGAACAGAAATACTTCCAAAATGAACAGGTCATCATTGACAATTATTCAATGTTTAAATACATATCGCTTACTTGATCTCATTTGCATTTGAGCGGGATCCATGTCTTTATTTTTAATAGACAAAAAAAAAAAAAAAAAAAAAAAACATCACAAGCGTGTGTGTGTGTGTGTGTGTGTGTGTTTTCTCACGTTATCTCCAACATTTCATCCCATGCAGGCTGCCAGTGGAATAATCCACTCGAGTCTTAAATTGTCAGACACGCACACACAAATGGTAAATGTTAGAATAGAAAACAGACGTCAGATTACAATCGCAACCGTTTTTCAAATATATATATATATATATATATTTTAGTGTAATTGGGATTACTTGAAAAGTGTAATCGTGTTCTGACTTCAAAATAAAAAAATAAAATAAAGTTGGTCAATTTCTCTAGATTACCAGTCAAGATTAAGATTAAGGTAGTTTGTGATGATATTCTGAACATTGTGTGACGTCACGTCGGAACACCACCGACGATGCAAAGGGTCACTCACGTGACTAATTGGAATGTTGTTGGGATTAAATCCTCCTCTTCACTTCCGGCGCCGTTGTGACGTCAAGACCCCCCCCCCCACACACACACACACACACACTGAAAATGAACAATTTTGTGTACATGATAAAAAAAATTTGCGATGATTTTCTCGTTCGCTCATTTTTAATATTCGTCTTATAAGACGAAAGTAATTTAGGAAATTGATTTCTTTTTATTTATTTATTTTAATCTTTATTTACTCAATAACTATACATAATATGGGGGAAAATTGAATACAATCATTCTATACAATATAAACAATTAGAACAGAACACGCCAGGGAAGTTAAAACATTTAAAAGCTAAACAAAATATAATCAATAGTATAAGTGAAAGAAAAGAGAATAGGATAATACAAAATCATAGATTATAAAGTTTGCAATAGTTTTGTTTTTACAGCTTGCGGACACAGACAAAAAGAAAATCACAAAAAATAATTTAATGTCATGGATACAAAAAAAATCAATAAAGGATGGTTTCTTATGTGTAAATTTAGACTTATGAATGTAAAACTTCGCTAGAATAACAATAAGAGATTTATTTTTCATTTATACCAAATTTTGCATTGGTGGTGACGTCAGTCAGGTGTGCCACGTGATGTATTTTTCTTATTTTAGCTTTCTGGATGTGAGGGAATATTTTTGTGTAAAATATAGCAACAAAATATAATAGCAGTGAACAATTTGGCTTTCAAAATGTCAAAAACATTTCAAATTAAATATATATATTTCTCCTTTGTTCATTTTTATTTTCGCAATTTGGGCAAACATGTTTGCCTTGTTGTCCTAATCTTTTTTTTTTTTTTACATATTTTGATCGTTGGATAGTAATCAGATTTGGAGAAATATTTAGTGGGGAAAAAAACAGGCAACCATGTTTATAATAATACATTTTAAAGCTCATTTTGCAATGATTGTCTTTAATAACAGGAATTGTTTGAATCGAATTTTGTTTAAAATCTGTCTTCTCATTTATGAACACAAAATAATTGGGTGATTGCATTTCTTTAGTATGAGGATGTTTTTATTGTCTCAACATTCCTAACGGCTGACGTCCAGGCCAATTGTGTCAATACAGTCAATGTCACGTGACTCACTGACGTCTCAATTCTTTTTTTTATTTTTTTTAGCTGGTGCAGAATAGAAATCACATCTTTGTGTCAATTGAGCCATTGAAAGTTCAAATGGACTCGATCGAACCCATTTTCAGGATCACCATTGCGCGTGCGCGCCCCGCTTGAACTTGATCGCCCGTGCGCGTGCACGCGGGGACCCCCGTGCATGCTTTGACGAGTCATGTGACCGCGAGAGGACGCAATGGTGCAATGGAACGCGCACCGGCCCCACGCAGCGCGCATGCGCCGCGCCACGCCGCTTTTCCAGCAGTTTAACTTCGACGATCTTTCAAACCTTCTAATGTTCATCTGAAATGATAGTAAAAAAAAAAAAAAAAAGGCTCCAATTCAATTAGGACAAGCCCGGCCCACTTTTTGGCCTCCCCCCTCCTCACCCATGCATGCAGGACCCTCCTTAAGTTGCGTCGCGCCGCAGCTGTCTGCTGCACTGAGCCGCCTGGCGCCATCCGGAAAGAATGCCTTCAGTGTAAAGAGAGAGGGAGGCGGGGAGAGAGAGAAGGAGAGAGAGGGAAGGAGGGAGGGAGGCCCGAGTGGGTGCAACACGCCGCTTGGGTGCGTTCCGGTCACTCTTACGCACGCGAACCTGTTGAGTGCACGTCACCTCCGTCACCTCTTCTTCTGAAAAGCAACAACAGGACGAGCACGAAATACAAATAAAAATCAAAACAAACGAAAAAAAAATAATCAGCAAGAGATTGACTTTGTTTCCTGCCAAGTCGAGGATCTCCTCGTGCGACTTCTCCATGTTGGACGTATCGCCTCCTTCCGTGCGTGTCAGGCGGGACGTTAACCGCCTCTGTCTATGTGCGCAGGTGGCACGGTTGTGGATTTAACCTGACGCAGACGGCGAGAGAAAACAGGATTTTTCTCCCCCCGCCACCCTTTTCCCTCCCCGACCCCTCTGCACGCGCGAACATTTAGAAGAGAAAAAAAAAGGAGACGGAGGAGATCGAGGAGGAGGCGACATGGAGGTAAGCGCGGAGCAGCCCCGCTGGATGAGCCACCCGCACCCGGCCGTGCTCAACGAACAGCATCCCGGCTCGCATCACCCGGGCCTGGGCCACTCGTACATGGACCCGTCGCAGTATCCGCTGGCCGACGATGTGGATGTACTCTTTAATATCGACGCCCAAGGCAATCACGTCTCGCCCTACTACGGCAACTCGGTGCGGGCCGTGCAGAGATACCCGCCGCCTCCGCACAGTGAGTACAACCTTGCGTCTGCACCAAAGGGAACACTTTTCAACTGTTCAAGTGTCAATTTTTTCAAATCACTTTGTGGGGGCCTTCGAAATTCCTCAGTTGACAAGAATAAGAGAAACGAGATTTTTATTATGTTTACATTGAGACGTGTTTGTTTATTATTTTGAATGTGCACGTCGAGTTTGGCTCACGGGGAGAGAATCCAATTTTTTAAAAGCATCTGACTTATTTCCATAAAACGACAAGCTTTTGAAAATTCATATTTTAATAGGAGGCTCATATGATGTGTAAATGAAGTTGCGCTCACACCTCCCGCAAGATTAAAACCTTTACAAGATTTCAAGAAGTTATTCTTGGAATTTTCTTGTTTTGTAACCTTTCATTTCCCGGAGCAAGATGATATTTTTTGATTTCTTCTTGTTAAACGTGCTCACGTGAGATGAAACGTTGATGATTTTTTTTTTTTTTATCTTGTGTGTAATGTAAAAGTGATTTTTTTGGCGTTTAACGTATACTTGAAATTGAAGTGGATTGTTTGTAGCGTAAATGTTCCAAAAATACGATTGAAAGCAAATTGTGCTTTTTCTGGTCACATTCTTGAAGACGAAATGTGAATAAAGTGATTTTCACAGCATCATTTTGTGCGCATTATAACAAAGAGAAACGAAGGCGAATGATCCCAACCATGTCTGCCCCCAATTGAAAGTCATGAAATGTGCTTTTCAAGTGTGCAAGAAGTGATTTTTTTCGTTTGTTTTTGGTGGGGGGTGGCGGCTGTGTGTCTCAGGCAGCCAGGTGTGCCGACCGTCGCTGCTTCACGGCTCGCTGCCGTGGCTGGAGGCCGCGGGCGGCAAAGGCATCGGCGCGCACCACGGCGCGTCCCCGTGGAACCTGAGCCCCTTCCCCAAGAACCCCCTGCACCACCACGGCTCCCCGGCCGGCCTGTCCGTCTACCCGCCGGCCTCGTCGTCGTCGTCGTCGTCGCTGTCCGGCGGCCACTCCAGCCCGCACTTGTTCACCTTCCCGCCCACCCCGCCCAAGGACGTGTCTCCGGACCCGGGCCTGTCCACGCCGGGCTCCGGAGGGGGCGGCGGCGGCGGCCAGCGCCCCGAGGACAAGGAGTGCGTCAAGTACCAGGTGACGCTGGCCGACAGCATGAAACTGGAGACGGCGCACGGCCGCGGGGCGGCGGCGGCGCTCGGGCCGTGCCCCCCCGGCGCCTCGGCGGCGGCGGCCCACCACCCCATCGCCACTTACCCACCCTATGTCCCCGAATACGGGCCAGGCCTCTTCCCACCAAGTAGCCTGATAGGTGGGTCCTCTTCTAGTTATGGTTCCAAAACAAGACCAAAAACAAGGTCGTGTTCAGGTAGGCCTCAGCTTCCCTCGCTTCTCACTCTTCCTGCATCCCACACTTTGCAAAAAAAAAGGCAACAATTCCGCATTTCACATCTACTTGACAAAAAAACAAAAAACACGTCACCACATAAGCAGATAGGCGTCGCATTAATTTTATTTTGGTAATGAGATTAAAATCTGTCGGATTAGTCGATGCATATCATTGGGATTATTATTAATGGGAGGATCATGTGCATTTAAAGACGTCATCCTTCTCCTAATAAGACTTTTTGTTCCAATATTTTTATGTGGGGAAAACAAGAAATTGAATCTTTATTAAATTGTACAACGCAATAGCAACAAATGTTTGTCTATATAGTCTAAAAGAGGCTGAATGAGCGCGCGCACACCAAAAAACGTTCACCAAGCATGCACGCGCACCTCAAGTCATTCAAACAAGAGCATATTACAAAATGCGTTGCATGTTGGAATTTTCCAAAAATAGGTTTTATGAGAATATATTTTCGTCGTTATTTCAGACGAACTAAAGTACAGTGTGTGCTTTTTTTTGAAAATATTATTTCAACACGGAAAATTCTGTCAAATTGTTTAAACTAGTTATAAGTATTTTTAGATTTTTTTGATTTGAGAAAAATGGACCTTCACAGACGTTATGTTGCGTTGAAGAAGTCATGATGTTTCCCATCCAACGTCCCTTTTTGCCTTTTTGAGATGAAATGTAGGCTTTTGCGCGTGCGTTGGCTTCAACTGACCTGCGGGCGTGTGTGTTTGTGTCTTTTGTGTGCGTGCGTGTGCGCGCGGCCTGCAGAGGGCAGGGAGTGCGTGAACTGCGGCGCCACGTCGACCCCGCTGTGGCGGCGGGACGGTACGGGACACTATCTGTGTAACGCCTGCGGCCTGTACCACAAGATGAACGGCCAGAACCGGCCCCTCATCAAGCCCAAGCGGCGGCTGGTACGTGCACGCGCCATGCTGGCATCTCTTGATGACATGTGCGTCTCTCTCTCTCTCTCTGTGTTTCCCTCTCCAGGAAGAAGTAGGCCTATTAGCTGCAGGAAATTGACTCGACAAGTGCAGGTCTCTGCTTTCAGATCCTAAAAGAAAAAAAAAAAAAGAAAAAAAAAGCTGCACTGTGTATTATTCTCGTTATGATTTTGGAAGAGAAAAGGAAAAATTGTAGTGGCGTTGCTACTGTCATGTCATTGATCCTTATTAATAGTGTCGTGCAGCCCTGCATTCAAATCAGATGTTTGAACATTAGGGGTGTCCAAACAGAATTCACATCGACAGCAATCCGTGAACTTGTGCTAGACAAAAAAAAAAAAAAAAGTAAGCGCACATCTTGGATAAAAGCAATACAAGGAATAAAACAAAAATAATTTAAAAAAAAAAGAGTTATAGTCAAATTCCAGCATAGTTCTACATGGCTAATTTAAGTGATCTTGTGCCAAAGTTTTTCAATCAATCTTTATTGTCATTTCTGCTAGCATGAGAAAAAAAAAATTGCAACAGCAAAAGTTGTTGTTCAAATTGACGTGACCAATGCCAGGCCAATCCTTTTTTTTTTTTTTAAATCTGTTAGCCTACTACTTCAGTTTTCACTCAAACATAGAAAAAAATAGGTCTTTGATTGTACTCTATATGTAAACTGATGTAAACAAAAAAAAATATACCACTTTTCCACATTTTAATCATGTATATTTAAATTAAGACATTTTCGGTCGACAAATAAGAGAAAGAATGCAGGTGAACATAAAAATAAAACACTTCATGGTTGAAATTCACATGATCATCATCAGTAGTCTTATTTGTGCTCAAACCAACCTGCCAACAATTATAAATTATTTTTATTTGCTACAACTTTTTCTGCAAAGTGATCAAGCCTAATTGGGGGTGGTCTACTGCCCTTTTCCCGCTACAATAGATCCGCCACTGCATTGAACATTTCTTTTAAAAAAAAAAATTTTTAAAAAGCTTTTTTTGTCATTTTGCAGCAAAACTATATATATTTTTTGTAATTTGGAGAAATGTTGCTCATACGTTTCTTAGCATGTCTAGCAAAGCTCAATACTAAATTTCCCCCTCTGGTTTGCAGTTGCATAAGTTTTTCAGATCACATCCGCTTAAAAAAATAAAAATAAAATATTAAATATTTTTGCTCGAAGCCATGGGCCACTAAATGACACCGAGCTGTACTTTGGACACCCCTGATTTTACTTTCTTTTAACACACTCTTTAAAAAAAAAAAAAAAAAAGCCAAATATAGGTCGACCATATATATATTTACATTAGGAGTCTTTTGTAGCGCCTACAAGCAGGAAAAGTGTGCAGGATGTGAGATAAGAGTCCAAATCAGAGCTGCTGCGCTTGTTTTTCGAGGATTTCTGCTTATATATATATTGAAGAAAAAAAAACAAAAAAACAAAAAAAAACAAGCGGGCTCGTCACATTTGGATGCAACACATACGTCATCATCGCGTGGGGTTATTAGGCCAGCTCTGCCTGGCGTCTAATTGCAAAAACGTCACGGAAGCGTTTCCTTCGCGCTCACCTGACGATTGATTTTGATTTGATTTTTTATTTATTTTTTGGAGCGTAAGATTAGAACATCAATGTCAGGCAGCTAAATCCATCAGTGGAAGCTCCGCTGCAGCTCCCCGGAGCGAAAAAATGCATGTCTTTAATTAGTGCACCTCACCAAAATAATCACTCGCATCCAAATTTGAAGCCCGTTTTTTTTTTTTTTTTCTCAGGAGGACATTTAATCAGATTTAATGGCTGCAGCGTGTCAAGGCTGCGCTTTTATCTCAGCTTTTAGGAAATGTTTCTTCTGCACTTGTGCTATTTTTAGCCCATCGCCATGCAACGCGCCTCCATCTGCTCCTTTTGCTACCCCCCCCCTCCTCCCCATGTCGTCTTGGTTTCAAACACTGGAGAGAACTGTCACCTTTTCCAGGAATAGTCATATACAAGAAAGCGCGTGTTTGTCTTGATGCGCATGCGCACACTTATGGTGGCGTGCGTGTGCGTGTGTGTGTGTGCAGTCGGCGGCCAGGCGCGCGGGCACGTCGTGCGCCAACTGCCAGACGACCACCACCACGCTGTGGAGGCGGAACGCCAACGGCGACCCCGTGTGCAACGCCTGCGGACTCTACTTCAAGCTGCACAATGTAAGTTCACCTAAAACAACGAAACACACCGCTGACACGCAGGAAATGGCACCGAAAGAAAGAAAGAAAAGAAAAAAACATACAAGGTGTAAGAAACAGTGGATTAAGAAACATAAAATTGCACGATAAATTAACTTAAATTAAAAATAAACACACTCAAAGGACACATACATGAAAGTAACACCCCCGTCTCCAATTAAATCAAATTAGTGATGAGTTTCTTTCGTGGATGGGAAGTATAGTCATAACGTGAAAGGCACAGTAAGTCACCATAAAAAAAATAAAAAAAAGAGAGAGAGAAAAAAAACCATAGTAGAAGTTTACCAAACAAAGCAAAATCTCCAAATTCTGCCCAATTTTCTACTTGGAGAGGATTTCACCTTGTCATTATTTTAAAGACTCATAATGAGTTCAAAAACAGTGTATTATGCACAGGAAACCTAGTCATCATTGCAACTTTATTGATAGTCTAAAATTTGGTTGAAATATTAAATATTGGCTATCATTTTTCAGCTTTTGTTTTCCGATGAATGCAAAAAGAACACCAATGCTAATTGTTTATAGAAGGAAAGGTGAAATATGTACATGATTTTGGAATGCTGGATTTCACTTTGGATGAAGGAAGGCTGTGCAAGTGTAATATTTTCTTAAATAGCACACATCATTGGATGTTGGAACATTTTTTTTAAATTTTTTTTTGGGGGGGGGGCGGCCTTAAGGATTGACGTTTACGCCATATTTTGCCTTATACACTGGAGATTTTGCTTTTTTTACGATTTCACTTCAACAAAAGTCAATCAGTTAACAATTATAAAAAAAAAATGCATGTTTAAATACATTGTAACATGTACAAACATAGAAATGTTTTTCTGGACAAAGTGCAATTTTGGATGTGGATTTCACTTTGGATAAAGAAGTGTTGCTTAAATATGCAATAATGTTGGCACATTATTTATTTCATTTAATAATACAAAAAAAAATATATATATATACATAGTATACCCTTGGGAAAAACTTTCAAATGTGGCATCTTTCACACAGCAGATTCTGTTTTGTTTTTTTTGTGTCTTTTTATAAAGCCAGCAATGGATTTATTTAATTTGGACAACATGCAGAATGTAAATTGACACCAAAAGGAATATTAAAAAATAAATAGATAAACAACAAAGACAAAAACATTGCAAAGGACAACACAAACAAGGAGTTATATTTCATATTTTTATTACAGAGTGTCGACATTAATTACTGTATATTGTAAAAAAAAAAAAAAAAAAAAAAAAAGAGATTAATAGTGACCTGGCCACATTTCTTTGTAATTATCTGTCGTTTTGTTTTGTTTTCTTTTTTTAGCGAAATGTTATGTGTCAAAAGTATCAGTGGTATCAGAACTTGGTATTGGTATCAATGACTACTTAGGAGTTGAGTATTTGTACTGTACTGAATTATATTGGGTATCAATCAATAGCAAACTGCGTTTTTGTATATTTTTCTGATAGGTTTGGTTTTTGTTACTTTACTTCGACAGTGTCAACGGCAGAATGTTACAGTTAGTAGTGCAAAATAAATAATGCACACGAGTCACCTTCCTCCCGCCCCCTCTGCCCCCCCCACCTCATCTTTGCTTTCCCCTCACGTCCCCGAGCGCTAATTGTCCCCGCAGAGCTGCAGCTGATAAAGTGAATTAATGATTTTATTGGCAGCCGCTGTGAATATTAAAGAAGGCGCTTAATTAAAATCCTATTATTATTTTATTTTTTTTCTTCTTTGACCAACATATTATTCCCTTGTCATCTTTGCACATCCCCAAAGCCTGAAAGCACCCTGGGGAGTTGCAGGCCACAAAAAGCTTTCCATTTCCATCAAGTTGGAAAATCCAAAATAATAATAATAATAAAGTACGATGAAGAATATCTCGTCCGGCTGGCTTTCCCGTCACGCTGCTCCACTCCTGGTAAATCATTTTCCCATGTTGCTGTTGGCCATAAGGAGGTCAGAATTCAGTGAATAATTCCCTCTCATCAAAGTTCACTGGCTCAATGCTAACATGTAATCCAGTGTGCCATTCGCGGACTCATGGAAACTAGCATGAATGGAAATTGTGACATTGAAACAACGCCAGTCCGTCATTTCCGTATATGCCGTCTGGCGACCGGTCCATCGTTTGTCTAAATGGGCTCTGACATTGATGGGCGACCAGTCCCTCATTTTTACATACAGTATATTATGAGTCCTGACATTGACTAGCAACAAGTCTATAGTTTGTCTTTTTGTGCCTTGTGATTGTCTGTTGACCAGTCCAGGGTCTAGCCTGCCTCTCGCCTAAAGTCAGCTGGGATTGGCTTCAGCTCACCCAAGGAGATAGAAAAAGGATACATGGGAGGATTCTCCAGTTGAGCTAACATTGAGGAAAAAGTCCCCCAAATTTGTTGGCGCAAATCACATTTTTTTTTTGCTGACTTTTGAGTCCCGCTAAGAAGTTAACTGGTCACCCAATTGGAAGCTATCAAAGAGTGGAGGTCCGGTCCACCTGGAAAGCATAGAAAAGTCACTCAATTCCGAGTTGCCAGTTAGCCAATGAAACCACATGAGTGTTCGGGGAGCAGGCAAGGGAGGGGGGCGTGGGGGCGAGGGTGCGCGGCAGTAATCACAGCGACCGCTCCGCTTTTGGAGTCAGCGAAAAAATGTTTGAGACGGACCGCGCCAGAGCCAGAAAGAAATCCCTGCTCCCATTTCCCCGGGAAGAAGAAATGCTCGGAAAAGATCAGGGAGCCAGTCGGCCTCATCCACAAACCCCACGCCCACCCTAGCCCAACCTCCCCCATCCATAATCCTGCCCACAGCCCAAATTCCATCATCTCGCTTCTTGCCGGCTAAACTGCAGAATGGCAGCCGGGACGAGAAAGCCACACTGTCGAGGAGGACTTGGCCCGTGGTGGTGGTTGCCAGGCGGAATCCCCATCCATCCTAACCCCACATACTCCCCCCAAACCATCCCTTGCTTCTTTCCTCCTGGCATGAACGAGACACTCCATTCGAAAAAGAAATATACTTCTAAGGAATCATTTGTGTCTTTGATGCTCTTATCAATCTAGTACACTCTTTGTCTTTGCTAGTAAGCAAACTGGTAGTGTACTATTAGTGCCACTCCTATACCATTAAGCCATACACCAAAAAGCACTGTTTTGCCAGAAATTGTGCCAAAACATTGTTCATTAACTTAAAACAAGTCCAACTTAATGCTTACATATAATGTAAAACGCTATCGACCGGCTAACTGAAATTAGCATCAATCTTATGGTAGTTATAAACTGTCAAAAACTGATACTTTATCACACCCAGCGCAGCAAAACATACAAACAGAACATATGGCACTCGTAGTTTTGCCCAATGAGTAACACTACTATGCCAAAATTGTACCAGGTAGTCGGCAGTATTGAGATCAGTCGGTTTTCAGAGGTGACAAATCCAGCTCCAGAAAGTAAAAACCCTGCCACAGTTTGGATTTAGCCCCAGGTTCTAGCTAGCTAGCTCCCATGGTGCTCGTTTACCTGCTAGGGAGCTAGCTAGCGAGCACCTGGGGCTAAAGCTTAACTGTGGCAGGGTCTTTACTTTCTGGACCTGGATTTGCCACCTCTGTCGGCTTTAATTGCCGATTGAAACGACTGAAATCCAACACACAGACACAGCTTTAATGCGGATGACACTGTACAAAAGTATTTACGCCTTAATGGCAAAGAATAAACAAGAAGCTAATATGCTAACCTCTTGAGAGAAGACCCATCTTGAATGCGAATGCTGTTTCCATACTTTGGTCGCCATCATACTAACCTGCCCTCTTTTGTATCATCCCTGTGGAGAGCAGATCAACCGACCTCTGACCATGAAGAAGGAAGGCATCCAGACGCGCAACCGCAAGATGTCCAGCAAGTCTAAGAAGAGCAAAAAGTCCCTGCAGGACGGCGGCATGGACGACTTCTCCAAGAGCCTGATGGACAAGAGCAGCTCATTCAGCCCGGCCGCTCTCTCCCGCCACATGTCCTCCTTCCCGCCCTTCCCGCACTCCGGCCACATGCTCAGCACCCCTACGCCCATGCACCCCTCCTTCGCACCCCACCACCCGTCCAGCATGGTGACGGCCATGGGCTAGACGCCACTTTAACCCCCCGCTGCAGTTCATCCGCCAAAGTTGAACGGCAGCGACTGGACGCTTCATGCTCCAAAAGGCTTCTTCACTTCGAAATTTTACTTGGGGAGTCGGGAAACCTAGTCTCGAAAGAAGGGTTCTCAATCCCAGAGAGTAGGTCCAATTCCTGAATGAAAATCCAAAAGGTTTAACTCCCAAGAGTAGATTTTATTCCTAAGAGAAGGGGGATCAACTCCAATGAGTCGGTTTCAGTCCCGAGAGAAAGCATTGGTACTTAGAGAGGGTCCTCTTTCCAAGAGTAGGTTTTACTCCTGAGAGAAGGTCCTAGTCCATAGCAAAGGCTCTAGTCCAAAGGAAGATTATAGTCCCGAGACAAGGTACTGGCCCTGAGAGAAGGCCCAAGTCCCAGGAATCCTGTTCCTGTGAGACGGTACTAGTCTGAAGAGTAGTTTTTACTCCTGAGAGAAGGACTAGTCCCAAGTGAAGGTATTCCAAGCTTCTTGTCCCAAGTGTAGGTTTTTAGTCCCAAAAGTAGATTTTGGTCCTGAATGAAGGTATCAACGTTTTGCATACCAAGTGGTTGTTGACCAATTTGGCGGCCAATGGGCATTAGTGGCCACTTGTTTGCATGGATTGAAGAAGCCTTTTGGACTAAAGTCAAAAAATCTTCAGCAACCAACAAGAATCCAGTCGCTTCTAATAAATATTTTGCGGACTACTGTGAACTTGATGACTGAGAAGCTCCACAGACATCTTCACTTGATCTTATTTTTTTATAAAAATCAAAGGGGGAAACGGACTCAAACTGCTCGGACATTTGATTCCTCCTCGGATAAGGATCTCCATTTGTGTACAAAAAACATCCAAAAAGATGACATAAACTTTCTGGCTGGTCTCGCACCTGTTTAACAGGACGTTTGTACAAATTGTATGAAATACATCTAACGAGAAAAAAAGGACACTTGAAGAAGGGTACGAGGACACAGGCCACAAGTCCGTGTAAAGATAACGTTAACGCCTTTCCTTTTATTTTTGGATGTGCTTTAAGTCTCGGCCTGTTGGTTTGTGTTAACACACGCACATACACGCACACACGCGCACACATACACTTGACAGATGATGATATGCATTGTGAAAAAAAGTTCCTGTATTTGTTATTTGTATGTAAAAAAAAAAAAATCAGAGTACCAAAAATACGAAAGAAACAAAGATGTAGAATTATTTCTTTATGTTATGCAGAATGAATGGTTGTAAAAATTTAATAATAATAATAATAATAATCACTAGTGTAAAATATGGCTGCTTTTTTGGTTGTTTTTGTTTAGTAAACCCTACCTTACCGAGTCCCCCCCCCCCCCCCCCCCTCTCCCTCCTTCCCTTGTTTAAAAATAATAAAACTAGTTTAATCTCTGTTGACATGTTAGCGTTGTGATCCTGAGCCGTCCTTTTTTTTTTTTTTTTTTTTTTTTTTTTTGCGTGACAGGAAAAACCTCCACGGGAAGCGCGCGTGTAAACACTCGCAAATCAAACAACGAACGGCTGGGTGGGCGCTTGGGTGGGGACTTGTGAGAGAGGGGGCTGACATGATTGTTCCTCCTACTGGTGTGGGTCCAAAAGTTTTAAGAGACAAAAAACAAAAATCCGTAATCTCCCTGATATCCTCATTAGGATCATGGGTGATATGGACCATACCATGGTTGGCTTTGGGCGAGAGAGGGTTACACCCTGAACTGGTCACCAGGAAGTAACAGGACAACTTAGGTTAACATTGGACTGGTTGCCACTCAGTAGCATGGCATACAGTATATACATAAAAAAATAAAATAAAACAAATACACCAGTCGCTAGCCAAAGTCAGGGCACATACAGACAATCACACCTATGAACACTTCAGCATTCAATGAAAGCTGACATTATTTTTTAGGAGAGCGGGGAGAAAGTAATCTTGAGGCAGTCAATCCCCTGGACTGGTCGCCAGTCACTCAGAGAGCACATAGAGACGAATAAGTAACATATGCCCGTGTGGCTCAAATATTGGCTGTCATTTGTTCGGGATCCGCGTGACCAATGAGGAGATCTGCTGCTGTTTTTAGTAGCGAGTTCAAGGGGAGGATGGGAATGGGAATTGTGTGTGTATAGAAGGATTGAAGGGGAGATTTGCCCCACGCTGGGACCCTGTGGCCTCCGTCTGACCTCAACCGCCTGGCTCTTCAACTGTGTGTGATCCCACTCGTTTTCATGTTATTTTGTTGCCTTTCCAGAGTTTTCTCAGGTGAACGTGACAACACATTTGTAGGCATGGGTCAACCAAGAGAGAATGTTCTCAAGAGGTTGTAGTCTTAACAGGTTTCAGTCAGAAGGGAAGGTTCTCGTCCTAAAGGAGAAATGACAAATCTTAGCCCTGATGGATGGTTCTAGTCCTGAGAGGTGTTACTCCAGAGAGAAGTTCACTAAATTAGGTTCTACTCATGGAAGTTTAGTTCTGATAGAATGTTTTAATCCCAAGAGAGGGTTCAAGTCCTGAGAGTAGGTTTGAGTCCAAAGTGATGTGTCTAGTCCCCAAAGTAGGTGCTGGTAGAGAAGGTTCTAGTCTAGAAGGAAAGTTTAATCCTTAGAGGAAAGAGAGTTTTATTCCACAGAGGTTTTAGTCCACGCAGAAGGTAAAAGTATCAAAAAGCAGGCTCTAGGCCCAAGAAAAAGTTTCTAGCCATGAGAGTTTTTTTCTCCCAAGAAAAGGTTATTGTCCTTAGAAGAAGGTACTAGTCCCAAGAATGAAGGTTTTAGTTCTGAGCGAATGTAAGGGCCCGAGAGGAGGTTTTAGTCTTGAGAGAAGGTTGTGACCCTAATAAAGAGATTTTGTCCAGTAAGAAGGTTCAAGTCCGGGGAGTAGGTTGTAGTCACTAAGCGGGATCTGGTACAGAGAGGAGGTTCTAGTTTCTAGTTTCTAGTCCCAAGTCAAGGTTTTAGTCCGGGCTAAAGAAAACAGTTACAAGAGTAGGTTTTTAGTGTTATAAGGAGATTCTACTCCTGAGAGAAGTTTTTAATCACAAGAATTTTTTTTAACAAGGAGAGAAAGTAAAAGTTCAGAGAGAAGTTTCAGTCGCTGGAGTAGGTTTTTGTTCTGCTAAATGTTTTAAGTCCCAAGGGTAGGTTCTAGCTCCACGTCAGGAAGTTGTACTTCTGAGATGTTTTTGGTCCCAAGAGAAAGTTTTAGCCTGGGGAGAAGGTACAAAGTTCAGAGAGAAGCTTCAGTTGCAAGAGTAGTTATTTGTCCTGAGAAAAGTTTCGAGTCCCAAGAGTAAGTTCTCGCCCCACGTCAGGACGTCATGGCCTTCGTCTAACCCCAACAGTCTTGCTCTAATACCAAACTCTTCAACTCTGTGTGATCCCCATTGTTTTTTTTCTTTTCTTGTCCTTCAAAAGTCTTCCTCAGGTTAAAGTGACGACAGATTTGTAGGCGTGGGGTCTGACATTAGGGAATATCTGTCTTCACTTTGGGTCAGAAGGAGTTGACGGACGGATGAAATTCTTTATTTCAAATTCCAGTCAGTCTTTGAATGTCGGGGATGGGGGTGTTAAATGCAGTAGAGTGAAGCTTCACTGTTCACAGGGTTTGGGGACCAAACCCATGCACCATTTGTCAAAATACATTAATAATTGATAATTGTTGATATTAAGAGCCCTAAAAAAGCCCAAACTATGAAACCAAAAGACTTCAATATCATTTCAAACTCATTTTAGATTTACCCTTCAGAATAAATAAACAGCTTAGAGCCAAGTATGCAAAATACACTACAAGCATTCTCACACTTATGAAGGACCAAAAATAAAGCTAGGACACAAATAGACAACACGAGTCCATGAGGACACAAGTACACTAGGATATTAAGCAAACTTGGATACTCTACAATTACTCTCAGATCCAATTATGCTCGGACACAAGTTCACATGGACGCAAGTCCACCAGGACCCAAAAACGGTTCCCCTGCTGTCATTTGATTCATGAATGACATTAGTGTGCTGAAATCTACACAAAGCACATGAAGATGATTTCAAGTGACACACGATGGTGGAGATTAAAGATAATTCACGGGATTACATCGTTTTCTTTTTAATTTTATCTTCGTTTGGGAAAAGACCTCAAGGCTGAAGCACTGTGGCATTGTGGGAGTTCCCTCACTTGTTCGGGAGGCTTGGAAAAAAAAAAAAAAAAAACACACGAAGCAATGTGTGGCGTTCCATTGTCTCGGTAACAATCGTAAATTTCAATCGTAATCTCCCGTCACAACATGGAAGATAAAAGATAATTATCTCTTTTAGCGATGTGCCCCCGAGGCTTCTTGGACGGCCTCGCCGATGACGAGTCTAAACCCTCATAAACATCCACGTGCACGCACGCGCACGCATGTTCGGCGTATTCATGAAAACCAACCATTTGATGCAAAAACAAGACTTTGGATTGAAAGTATGCAGCTCGCAGGGGTTTACATCAAAGGAGCCTTGCATAATATCGGCTAGCCAGCCATTTTGTAGACCGCCCCGTGTCGCTATTTAAATGTAAATCACATATCAAATATCCTTCTTAGTAAAAAAAAAAAAAAAAAAATGGCATTTAACGCATCCTTGTGTAGGATCACCAAACAACCACGCTAAATGCTAATGTCAATGAACAAAAACATTGTAGTACCCAAAAAAGCTTACAGCCAAACGTACATACAAATAAAGTTGATTTGAACATGAGCCAGCTTATTTGCATTCAGTTAGTTGGCAAATAATATTGAACTGACTTCATAGACTTAAAAGTAACCTCATGGCTACCAGAAAAAATAAGCAAAATTATTTTACCTAAAGCCAAACAAAACCAATGGCATTCTCTTCGCAAATGCCATTGAACTGACTTTACCGATTGAAAAGTGGATTTAAAAGGACGCATAAGCATAAAATAAAATGTTTTATCAGTAAGTTATTTGACATCTTCCGAATTACTTTAGTTGTAAAATCCGATTGATAAGTTATTTAAAAAAAAAAAAAAAAAAAAAAGGCATCTCTCAGGGTGTGTTTTATTGCTGTCTCCCCTGATTGGCCCCAGTGTCATCAAGCCCGGGGCCCCAACTGCAGCTCACCTGGTGCCGCCCTCCAAACATTTGCATGGCCACAACTGTCACTGTTGTTTCTCTCTCTCTCTCTCTCTCTCTCTCTCTCTCTCTCTCTCTCTCTCTCTCCTCTCTCTCTCTCTCTCTCTCTCTCTCTCTCTCTCTCTCTCTCTCTCTCTCTCTCTCTCTCTCTCTCTCTCTCTCTCTTACGCTGTCTTTTTTTTTTTGCTAACATAATAGCACAGCGATTAGCGGGGCGCGTGGCCACCTGCCGAGTGATGCCGTAAATCGACGGCGACAGGTGCTGCACGCTTAGCGGTGTTGGATGACAACATCTTTGCACAGACAGATATCTAAGGTATAAGGCTACATTTCGAAAAGAAAACATGCTTAGAAATGTATTAGCATCATGCTCAAATGCTAACTGGCTAACATAATATGAGCACAGTGCGCTACCAAAGTTCTGAAGCTGAAGAGTTGTAGGCACAACTAGTAGCAGGAAAGGAAAACCACCAAAAAGTATCAAGACTTTGCACCTTTAACCCTACAAAGGCTACTTTAGGACTACCAAGACGAGGATCACCAGGCCCTTGCTCAAGGTTACTAGGCTGTGAGGTTGGGGTCCGGGTTGTTGATACTGTAAGTCAACATTGCCATGCATGATTGCTTTTTTTGTTGCTAGATTTGGTCAGGAATTGTACGTGAGAGTAACCGAGCCAGTGAGCGATCACACATTTCGCCGATGACACTTACAACAAAAAGCCTAAAAGACACACTGGGCCGTCCACTGGCCCCGGGGCTGTTGACACATTCCATTGTCTTGGCCGTCCACCAATCGGATGCCACCTCGCTTGGGTAAATACGATGTTGTGGTCCAATGGCGGGCCGGCGCACGCGTGGTCCAGGAAGTGTTCAGAGCACAATTGTTCAGCTCCAGTGGGCACAGACGAACGAGTTCAAAAAAAAGTTTTATACGTCAAAGCACAGGGTTTCTGATCAAGGTTTCTTTTCTTTCTTTCTTTCTTTCTTTCTTTCTTTCTTCTTTCTTTCTTTCTTTCTTTCTTTCTTTCTTTCTTTCTTCTTCTTTCTTCTTTCTTTCTTTCTTCTTCTTATTGTCTGTTATTCTATACTTCTTTCTTCATTCTTTCATTTTGCTCCTTCCACAAATAAGTTATAAGAAAAAAGTGCGTACGACTTGTGGCCCGCCTTTTATAAGACAACATTAAAATAATCCAAATAAGTCATCAACGCGTCATTATGAGAGAAATGAACTTTTTTCCACTGACGCTCCTCGTTCTCGACTTGACTTGCCCGACATAAGATGCGTTGCAACTTGCCGCCCGACTTGGACTCGAGCGCTCCGGTCGGAATGTTGCGGAACCTTCCAATACGGGCAGATGATTTGGCATAAAAGATCAAAATGAAAATACGCAGACAAAGTTACACGAAAGGGAACATGAGGAGGGTTGTGTTACTTTTCGTCAACGCTTTACTGCCCTCATCCCGGGACGACCTGGCTTCCCACATCGTTTTCCCGGGGCGAGAGCTGGGAGAGTTTTCACAGGAGGCGAGCAACAGCTTTTATTACATTCTTTTTCTTTTTCCAGTTTCAGTTCACAATTCAGATACTATGCTTGTGATCCCAATCACTGCTTAAAGTTTAACAGGACAATATTTGAACTGGGGATTCTTTCAGTTCACCTGCTCGACGTTTTTTGTGTGTAGAAAATGTCAATGTTGCATCATAAGAACTAACAATATCAAAACAAAATGTGCTGTTTGCCTTATAATGGCTAATAGATTTATTGTAATTCCTGTTATTTTTTTCCCCAAAAAAAGCCCTCAACATGTCTGTGGCATGCATTCATCAAAATAGCCCAAGATTAAAGAATTCTTGACGTATTTAACCAACAAAGTTCTTATTCGGTGTCTCATCCCACCCTAGCCAATGGTGAGTGAAAATCTACAAGCTGGGACCCAAGACAATGGACCATACCAATGACGCCGTACATTTAGTTTATAATTTGCAAATTTTGTTCGATCTTAGACTTAGATGTTAATACTACTCTCTCATTTAAAGCCAATGCCCACAGAGATTCCACTTTATTATCACATGCAACATTTCATCCCCAAGCCATCGAAATGTGCACAAATGCCCGCTAACACTGCAGCTCTGCTTACCTTTTGGCTTGGGTTGATAAAGCTCCGCCATGTCAGCATGGTTCTTTTGTTGCGGAATTTCTTTGTGCTTCTCTACCAAGTGGAGAAATCTGGTGCTGGTGTGGCGTAGGATTATGTAAATTAGCCACACTGTTACATCACAGAAATAAGCAGAAAAGTAAAGATTTACTTGAAGCGTAATATAAGTACTCTGACATACTGGCACAAACGTTCCCAAATGTGGAATGTGAGACATAATTGGCCTTCACCATGTGTTGAGCCAAGTTTTATTATTATTATTATCAACATCATTATTAGCTGTCAATCTTTTGATGGTGGCGCTAACAAGCTAGCCCGCCGCTAACAACCACAGATAAGAAGAAGAGAAGATGTCGTATTTGGCGATGGGCCCAGATTAATTATGACTTATTTGACAGGAGACAGCTCAAACCAGAGAAATATTTTCTTTTTCCAACCTGCTGTTAATATAGAAATGAGGATCCACTTTTGGAGCGAGTTTGGGATCCGTGGGACCCCAGTGGCTTCAAGAAAGAATATATGTTCCACCCTCCCCCACAATAAATAAATAAATAAATAAATAAACTTGTGGTAATGTGTCTTTCATCATAAAAATAAAAACTAAAAACGTATAGTGGAAACATAATTGCACAGAATGTAAAGTATAAAGAAATCAAGTTTGCTGTGCATGACTTGACCACAGGGGGCGGTAAAATTCAATCATAAAGACACAAAGAAAGAAGAGATTCACAACGACTATAAGTCACACTTAAACTGCAGTCATGTGATTCTTCACAGAGGATAAAGAATACGGGCCTGTGAGTATTGTTATGATGTCAGTCTGCAAAAATCAGATGAAAAACAGATCGTAACACAACATAAGCAACACAAGATGAGTCATGCGTATCTCAAAGCACAACTGTTTGTGTATTTTTGCTACATATAATACGGCCCAGGACTCTGGTTCGAGTCCAGGCTCCGGCCTTCCTGGGTGGAGTTTGCATGTTCTCCCCGTGCCTGCGTGGGTCTTCTCCAGGCACTCCGGTCTCCTCCCACATTCCAAAAACATGCAAGGTTAATTGAGCGCTCCGAATTGTCCCTATACGTGCTTGTGAGTGTGGATTGTTGTTCGTCTCTGTGTGCCCTGCAATTGGCTGGCAACCAGTCCACGGTGTACCCCGCCTACTGCCCAAAGCCAGCTGAGATAGGCTCCAGCACCCCCCGCAACCCTTTTGAGGAATAAGTGGTCAAGAAAATGGATGGATGGATGGATGGATGGATGGATGGATGGATGGATGAATGGATGGATAATACGGCCCCTTAAAGGCACACAGCTCAGCTCAGGAGCTTACACTTTTAAAAAGGATTCCTAGTGACAAAATCCAAACACATGCACACATACACAAACACGAATAAATATACATTGAGTATCATACTGTATGTGACTCTATGGTGTAAATGTACGTTTGTAAAGTACTAAAGGTCTTCCAACATGTCAAATTGAGCAAAAAGAGTTGAAGAAAGGCATAAAAGAAACACCCCGAGCAAGCAGGGAATGTGTGAGAGCGGCTCGGGTCCCTTTGCTTAAGCAGATGAAGCTCAGATGCGAAGCGGGAATGCGGCGCCTGTCAACACTGCAGGCAAACGAGGCGGTGTGTTTACGCGAAGGCCCGCCGATCGGCTGCCGGCAAGCAGGAAGTGCGAGGCAGCAGGTGCCTCGCTCCAACGGCGGGCCCTGTATGTGGACAAACTGGTTGCGGGGGAGCAAAGGCCAAACCATTTCCCTGAAAGTTAAGGTGGAATTACAAAAAACATGAACCGCCTGGTAAATGGCCATTCCAGAATTGGTGGACATTTGCTGCCCTTACTCATGAAATTTTAAATCATACATGTAGAAAACATAGAAAATGTTTATGAAAGTTCGCAAGTACATTGGTGTTTTGTATTGGTATTGAAATGACTTGAGCAATTATCCTATGAGGCTAACATTAAAATAAAAAGTAAACAGCGAATGGTTCAACTTAAGGGATCCAATGATGGATTCTTAAAGAGATACTTGACTCATTGAGCAATTTTCAGCAGTGAAACGTTAATATTATGTCCAGAATGAATTTGATAACTTCATTATTTTTTATGTACAATTAATATCTTTAAAAAGTAATTTTTCTACTAGCTGTCAACTGATGATGACATCACCTGTGCTGAGGAAGTAGGTAATTGCCAATCATGCCTCACCTGTTTTCTGGGTTTGGTCAGTAAACTGACCCATGATTGGTCGTTACCTACTTCCTCAACACAGGTGATGTCATCATCAGTTGACAGCAAGTAGAAAAATTTCTTTTTGAAGTTACCACATTAATTATAGACAAATTTTTTTTTTTTTACTGCTGAAAATGACTCAACGAGTCAAGTATCCCTTGAAGATAAATTAGCAATTGGAATTCAGGTAAACAATATATAAAAACGAAACAAAACTGTTGTTGACATTGAAACATGCCTGCAGTACATCCAGTTTTTCTAGTCCTTATGTTTTTGTTTGACCTGTTTTTATTTTAAAAATGATACAAAGTGGTGTGTTTTACAAAAAAAAATGTTGGCTAAATTGTCCCTCAATCCTTGAATGACCCTAAAGATGCTGCTGCCGTTGCTGCTTGGCCTTGTCTTGTTGCAACCAGCGAGGATAAAAAAGTAACCAGTGAGGTTGTGAAGTTGGTGCGGGGGTTTAGTTTTAGAGCCTCCATTGTGTTCACATTGTAGCTCAGTCACTCTCGACTGCTCGGCCATGTCAGCGCAAAGCAGCTTCCGCCTTCGTCCTTGCTCCTTTTGGCTTCTGGCAAAGTCACGTGAACGCATTTTTATTACCGGCTTAGCACACCAAAGTTGACATTTTCTTTCATTTGTTGGCAACGAGGACAAATCCAGAAAGTTGTTTGGCAGCAGGAAGTCGGCTTTGTGTTAAGTCAACTCAACTGTTGTTCTTGTTGGGCCAGATGGAGGGAGGGGTCTGTAATGTAATGTAATGTGGGGGGGTGGGGGCGGTGCATCCTGGGGGCAGGTGAGCGAAAGGGCGGTTGAAGATGAAGGCGAGGACTCGGATGACCAGTTTTACCTGGGAACGCCTGGAGCCCGTCCGGACACGCCGCAGCGAGCGCAGCGGCCCCGGGGCGAGGAAAGAGAGGCAAGGCCACCATCAATCTTCTTCCTGACGTCGTCTCATCGTCTCTTCCGCCCTGCCTTTGCCTTATCACATCCATCTCCATCATCTTCCCCAATTCTCCACATCTTGTGCTCCTCATTCAAGTCACAAGAACCATTTACATACCCTAAACTTTGGATCTGCCGAAAAATACATTTTGCCATCTATTTTCAAGTAGTAGAAAGAAACAATGTGTTTTTAAAAGGACAGTCATTCAAAATACTATAAGGCACCAGCTCTGAAAGAAGTTGAAATTCCAGATATTTGTTTTCATGAGGGAGTAAAAGTAAAAACAGAAACATGAATATGCAAGTAAAGTACAGAATGATCAAAAATACTTTGAACCATCCATGTGCAGTACCCCAAGGAGTCTGATCCTGGGGGCAGTAGCGAACACAAACCTCATAACAAGCAAAGAAGAATTCAGGCCAATCACAGCGCCTCCCATGATCCCACCTGGAAGTGACAGAACAACAAATGAAGTGACAGTTCATTACAACAGGTGTGTATTATGTTGGTTTTTAAACATCTAGCTAGCGCTTTGGCAGGATTTTAATCGACTTCGATTCAAAAGTTGACAATGAGATGCAACATTAAAATTTGTATTTCAATGATTAGTTTAACACTGATTCTTGAGTGTGGAGGTCACAACTGTGTTTTCCTCTCCAATGTTCTAAGCTTGGTGTTGCCCTGCAGTCTTGCTGAGTGGCAGTTGGAAAAAAATGTTCAATTCAGCAGTGGTAAGTCTACCTTTGCTTTTGATTTTTTATTGTATTTTTTTTTAACATTTTTTTGTGATACATGCATATCGGCAGTTTCCTACACTGTGTGCATATAATCAGTGTAACTTATTGCTCTCAATAATTTTATTAATTGTATTTAATGTGTAAATATTACTACAGCACACTTTGACTGTTTATTTATTTATTTATTTATTTATTTTTACAGTTACACATGCCAATATCTCACTCAACCTTCTGATTTTATTCTTGCTTAGGTTAGATTCAAAATGATTTGAATTAATTTTCAATGCTGCTATTTGTATTTGCTTTTTAACTGTGTTAATTTGTGTCTGTATTGTTAATAGAAACATATTTGTGAATATATTCGTGAACAATTTCATTTCCATCCTTCCTTCCGTTGAGCAATTGATGAGGAAGAATATGCACGCGAGGGGAGAAATACAAGAAGACATATTCTGTCTAGTTCTCCTTAGGCAAGGTCATATACAAACACATAAACAGACTGTTATCATCTGGCTTATGTAACTGCCCCCCCCCCCCCCCCCCCCCAAAAAAAAAAAAAAAAAACAGTCATCGTACATTATCAGAGGGAGAGAGGAACAAGGTCTACTTAAAACAAAAAAAAATCCTTGTACTGAAACTAAATGAGATTATATTAACAAGAATAAATTTTATAAGGTCAAACCAAGTGACATGGTCATGAAGATTCTTGTTTCAGGCTGTTTTAAGTGTGTCAAAATTGTATTTGTGCCTTGTTGCTTTTGCGCATGTCTGAATTTGTCATAAATGTTGCTGAACTCGGTCAGCTGAGCTGCATAGCTGTGACCGAATGACCCCCGACCTCCTCCCTAGGACCCCCTCCTGTGTGTTTACTAACTCCTAGCAGTGCGTGTGCAAGTGTTGACGGCTGTCCATCCCACTAAATGGACACTTTATGACAAGTGTGCCCCATAAATCACACATGTTGACATGCCACTCACAACTTCGGGAGATTGAATGAAGCGAGCGGCGCGTCCACTTTAGAGGCCCCTCGTTGGATTTGCACCTTCACAATGAAAAGAGCAGTAATCCTAGATGTGCACTTGTCAGCCCCTCCGAACAGCCTCCCCACCCCTCAACCCCATCCCTGGGGGCAGCGTGCTTCTCCCTGTGTGTCTTTTCTCCTTCATTTGTCATAAAACATATTTGGCGCATTCAAATGTGAGTGAGCGCTGAATGGCGGCTTCCCTTGGGTGTTTTTGCCACCTCACAATGGGCCTGTGTGTACGGCTCATGAGCAACTGCGTGTACTGGAGTGCCAAGCTCTTAGAACATCAATAAATAAATACGTAAATAAATAAATAATGTTTTTTTTTTTTACTGCTGCTCTCTGGGTTGTTTTGGAGATGATTCATCGTGTGCATGTACTGCTTGCATGGCCATGTAAGTAAAGCCTGGCAAGAGTTGAAATTAATATTTAAAAATTACATTATCTTATGTGCATATATATATATATATATATATATATATATATATATATATATATATATATATATATATATATATATATATATATATATATATATATATGTGCACGGAAAAAAGATTTAACAAAATAAAAATTAAATTAAATTAAAATAGAAAAACAAAACAAAACGGGTTGCTTCCAGATTTATCTTTTTTTTTTTTTTCAGACCAAAAATTATTTAATTTTCCCCAACAGTTCAATTATGTTTGTGTTCTTATTCACATCTGCATCTAATTGCTAGCAGGCGTCAACTCGAACTTCTTCCTGCTCTAACAGTCATGGGAAATGTAGTCCTACTAGTGCTGCGGGCAGACCAATGCAAGCTGAGCGTTTCTGGCTGCACGTTTGCAGTGTTGTAACGTGGGACCGGCACGAGGTCAACGACACAGCCAGTTACCAATAGCTGCCGTAACTAAGCCAAAAATGTTACATTATGGTGAGTGCTTGTTCTCAACTGCTGAACTATCAATGAAGAGAGCATCTAATATTAGCCAAAGTACAGCAGTACAGTATATGGACTGTTCAAACTTTTTTTTTTTTTTGCTGTCAGAGGATCCTTTCTTTTGGTCAAAGCAACCCCTATGTAGTTGCATGGCAAACAAAAGCAAGACGACACGTGGCGTTGCCTAGCTGATATTTCGCGTACGATCTAAACCTAGCTAGCATAATAGCGCTAAATCTAACAAATGACGCTGCAGTCGATTAGTCCTTGGCATTCTGAGAAGTTTCCACCAAGCGAGTGGCCTCCCGCCTCGTCTTCGCTTGAGCGCTCCACTGTGACCGGTGGGTCCGGAGCTCTGCGGGGGTCGGGGTCCAGTTGGGGCAGGCCATGAAGGGCGTCGATTGTTGTAAAGTGGTGGTGGTGGGGTGGACGGGCTCCTCCAGAGCACCTGGCCATCTGGACATTACATCCCCCTGAGCCGTAATGGATGCGCCCCTCCTACTTCAACTCTGGGCTGAAGACCCGTAATGGACACCTCGCCCTTGCCCCCAAATAAACCCCTCCTGGGACCTCTGTTTTTGGAGGTAGCACGACTGGATAATAGCTTTCATTTAAAACTCCATTGATGGTGATCGAGCTGCGGTGTTGGCTTATGGGTGGCGGCATCGGTGGGGCTTGGTTTGGGACTACCAGAGGGTCACACAAGCAAGAACCTGATCACCGCGGCCCCCCACTTCCTTTGCGCTTGGCGGTGACAGGTGTAAATGGGTGTGGTTTTGGGGCACAGGTGTGTGGGTGTGTGGACGCATGGCTTCCCTAGCAACATTTTACGTTGAGATTACATCTGAGGGCCAATGCAGTCATATGAACGAGCGCCTTATTGTAGGTGGGCGGGAATGTGTGTGTTCCAAAACAAGCTGAATTCCTTTGTTCTTTCCGCTGCAGGGCTCCTCGGAACATTAACACTCTTCATTAGGGCCCCGAGCATGCACTGCAAAGTGCTTCGTTGTTATTTTATCTTGGGCTAAATAAATCAACATTTTAAGGCTTCCGCCATACTCAAAAATGGGTTTGATGAGAAAAATTTGCAAAATTTGGTTGCACCCTCAGATATTTTCAAACATTCAGACCCCGAAGCCAAGTTTGACGAGCAACATGGAACTTGATAAATGTGTGTATTATGCGTAAACCCACAAAAAGTCTCTCGGAGTCATACCCTAAAACATTCAGGAAGTCTGCCATTCTGGTTTGAAGCAGGATGGGATTATTGCCTCCTGAAATTGTTTATTAAAATTCAGCCCCTGAATCCAGTTTGATTTAGCAACATGGCATGTGGATTTGTCTATCGCATGTAGACCCACAAAAAAAGTCTCAAAGAGCAACATAGGGGTCTGCAACCTGTGGCTCTGGGGCCATATGTGGCTTTTATTCCCTCACGCGTGGCTCCCTGTGGCTCTCTTAAAAAAAAAAAAAAAAAGAAAAAAGAAAAAAAAAAAGTAAATTATTACGTTTTTTCTACATTTTTATTTTTTAGATGAAATATTCTTAAAATGAATTGTTTTAGATTTTAAAATAATGAATAATTTAATATTCCAAAAATGTCCAAATTTTTAAATTGTCAGGGAAAAAAAAGAGATGAAAGGTAGATAAAAAAAAGTTTTAGAAATTACATAAAAATTTCCAAAAAGTGACATTAAAATGCCCAAAAATGAAGAGGAAAAGGGGGAAATGACCATAAAATGTCCATGAATTTGTAAAAAATGTCAGAGAATTGAATCAGGTGTCACCAACTCTGATTCTCGAGGTCTGTTATCAGTTTCCATTAGAAGCATGAAAATTGGTGGACATGTCAATCATAAGTAGACCCACCAAAAAGTCTCAAGAAGCCACGCCCCAAATGACAGGAAGGCTGCTGCCCTTTTGATTTGAAGTGAACAATTTGGAGGTCAGTTCCAGGAATCTTCAGCCACTGGAGAAGTTTTTAAAAGTTCATTCCCTGCAGCTACTTCGACTAAGCAACATGAAATTTGGTAGACACGTCTATCATGAATACACCCACAAAAAAATCTGAAGAAGCCATGCCTGAAAATGCGCAGGAAAGCTGCTATTTTGGTTTCCAGTTCAAGACTCCATAAATATGTTCTGTAGATATTGTGTGAGTGCTACCAAATTTGAAGCACTTGTCCACGAGGTATTCATTGCAAGCTTTCATTTCTATCTGTAAACCACACACGCATGCACACCTGCACACACGTGTGCAGAATACGTGCAAGGTGAGTCATGCCCGTAACTCACAGCGAGAGGTGAACCAGAGTGCACGGGGACAGCTATTTGGCATGCGTCTGGCCGCCGAGCACATTATGTATGTTTCATATTTGGATTTGACTGTGGTTTACAGAGCAGGTGTTTAATTACCCAGCATGCAGCAGTGCCAGCACACGTCCTGAATGTCGCGTGTGAGTTTTTCCAAGCTGTAATGGGACAAAGTTCTCACAAACGCACACATTCCACAAGTGGCGCAACGCAGCAAGGCAAGATTTGACTTGATCTTGTCTCGCTGCGGTGCCCTTCCGAACCACTTTTTGCCTCCAGTGCACATTTGGGAGCCCTCGAATTTTCGTTGCAATCATTTAGTAGTTTTTCACTGAAATTGGCTCATTAAAATTTGTTTATTTGATCCATTTTAATTGTTTTAGCTAATCCAATAATTATTTAATGAGAATAAACTGATATATATTTTTGAATGTATTTTTTTTTCATTAATTTATTTCATTAGGTAAATGGTAAATTAATTTATTATAAAAAAATAAAATAAAATGTAACTTTAAAAACTTTTTTTACATTGAAGAATGAACTCCGCCCATGTTTTATTTTTTTTTTAAGTCAAATATCATCATCTATCTAACTAGGATGACATCATTGAATGATGTCAGAGCCTGGCGATTGTCGTGTGTGCGTGTTCATGTGAGGCGCGAACATCCCTTCCACTTAGCAGCAGCATTTAACAGGAAGTAGCAAGACGTAAAAAAGGATGGAATGCGGTTCCCGAGAAACCAGCCGCAACTCGAGGTGATGTTTGGAAGAATGTCAGCACCTACAAGTATGCCAGCCCAGCCTGTGCGTCTTTTTGCGGCCTTTGGTGTGCGTTGGCGGACAGAACAGGTTCAAACTGGTTTGGGTCTCATAAGTGCTGAACATTTACTGGTGAATACGCAGAAAATGCAAATTCCCAACATTATTTTCTCAAATGAACTTTTACTTACCATCAAAGAAAAAAAAAGTTTGTCTTTCCTTCCTCTTTACTGTAAGACTAACTCACAAAACAAAAGAAAATTCCACATTGTATTTTTAAACACCATAATGCTGGCAAAAGAAGTCAGGACGTCACGGATGGGCAGCAAAATTATGTTAGCTTAATGCTAACATATACAAATGGAAATGCCATAGACATAAAAATGGAAATTAGCATTGAAAATGAAATCAGCATGTAAAAAATGCATAAATCCATCCCTTTTCTCAACAGCTCATTCCTTACAAGCATCACGGGGGTGCTGGAGCCTATCCCAGCTGGCTTCGGGCAGTATAGGCAGGGTACACCCTGAACTGATTGCCAAGCAATCTCAGGGCACACAGAGACGAACATCCGTCCACACGCACAAGCACACCTACGTACAATTCGGAGCGCCCAATAAACCTGCCATGCATGTCTTTGGAATGTGGGAGACGGGATTACCCGGAGAAGACCCACACAGGCACGGGGAGAACATGCAAACTCCACCCAGGAAGGCCGGAGCCTGGACTCGAACCCGAGTCCTCAACACTGGGAGGCGGACGTGTTAACCACTCAATACCGTGCCGGCCCACTGCATAAATCCACTAGCTTAATTCTAACATATAACGCGAAATGCCATAGACGAGCTAACAAAATTAGCATCTCTTCCCGTAGAGCTCCGAAGCAGAATGGAACAGAATTCATGACAATTCCATTCATGACTTTGCAATGGGTGAAATTGTTTTCATATATGAATAAATTGAGTTATGAACTTGATTCCGGAACAAATTAAACTCAAGAAAAAAAAAAAGTCAACGTAAAGGTCAGAATGTAAATATAAATTAAGCACTGTAAAGTCAATGTAACACTATATCTTAAGAATTAAGACTTAGCGGGCCAAAAAAAAGCACAAGGTTTTCACGACTTCCTGTGCGTGCACTGTGAGAAGCTGTTATCACTGCAGCGCGGGGCAAGTTGTCGCTATCGGCCCTCTGCCATCTTATCGGCCCCGCCGAACGTCCCGTAATGTAACTGATGTGACGGGGCTTTTTCTCTCTTATTTTGGACGCTGTGGCTGATGAGCGTGATAAAGTGTGCCACTTGTCTCATCATGATGATGGGCCTGAAGGGAAGGTGGCGGGGGGTGGCGGGTGTTGGGTGCTGAGGGCCGGATTTGTGATTTAAGCTACCCTGCGATTGCATCAGTAAACACACGTGAGATGATGAGGAGATGAAGCTCTTTGTGTTCGGAAGAAGTACGCCAGACAAGCATTTTGAACACTTGAACCCGCCATCCATTCCATGCTAATGATATGAAACGCATGCAACAAGATTGAACTTTGACCCCCCCCAAACCCACCCACCACCGCTGTTCATTTTATATGACAGCATGATTGTTCTATATCTGACCTACTGCATTGAGGTATGCGAGACATATATTTATTTTGAAGAAAAAAAAGGTGACATAATAATCATTAGAAATCCACCAAATCCATTATTTCGTCAGTTAAAATTGTTGAAATTTTATGAATTAGTAAATTATGATATTCAGTAAATTAGGCTGAAGGCCAAACAAAACTTTGCCAATCAATATTCACAAAATATTTAAAAAATGAGAAAACAAGTATAGGTTGAAAGCATACTGTATATGAGAAAATATTTGCACAACTAAAATAAATGTAAAAATCAAAATAAAAAGTAAAATAACCAAGAACAAATTGAAGTAAAGCAAATATTTTTTTATTTTATTTTTTTCCCTATGTGTATATTTACAAAGTGTATAGTGCAAAACTAGTGAAGTGAGTAAGAGGAGCGACCAGCGGGGCCTCACCCAACCCGGCGGGTGTAGGTGGCACGCCCGCCCCCCAGCAGACGCAGGCTGTCAAAGATAAAGATCCAGCTTTTATTGTGGAGGGGCACAGCTTGTGAGCACGCCACCGTAATTGTATCATTAGCCTCCGCTAATCAGCGCCACCCGACGCTAATCAAGGCCACGGGAAGGCACCCGATCCCTTTCATCGCCGCTGATTGGCCCGCCGGTGTCGCCTTCCACGTGCGATGGTACGGAATCGAGTTTGGGAGGCCGCTCTCGCGTGACCGCCCGCTGTTTGTTTAGGCCGCCTAATCTCCAAGGTGCTTTCTTCACCATTGTGGCCTGGTCCTTTCTTTAGGTTACTCAATGGAAATAATGGCGGGGGGCGGCGGCCCTCTAGGGGCACACACTCACCCTGTAAATTGGTGTGTGTGAAAATCTAGTTGAAGCAACTTAATCCAGCAGCCAGACTCTCGGCTCCTCGGCTCATCAAAGCGGTAGCCGGGACAGATTTTAATCTCGGGGTGTTTGTTTGTGTGTGTCTGTGTTACCCCAGTGTGTGCTCAAGAGCTTTGCCCTATGATAGTTGCCAAACTCAGCTAACATTAGCATGACCGTCATCACCTAGGTTGGTTCAAGGGTCACCAAGACAGTGACTTCAATTACCTGCTCAAATTGATGGCAGGCGGATCCTAAACTTCCATCTGAATATCAAGCATTCCAACTCAACTGGTTTCCCAGCATGCACCGAGGTCGTTCTCCTCCATCTCATTAACGCCTCCTCTGTCCAACTATCACTCCTATTGCTCTCCTGAGAGTCCTCACTGGGCAGCGGGACCCCCAAATGGTCCTCTGGAGAGAGTCGGCCGGGGATGCCGACAAGGAGGGGAAGAAAGAAAAAAAGAAAAAAGGGTTCCTTTCACACGCACGCAGTTGGAACGAGAGGAGGTGGGCGTGGTCATTGTTGGCGTTGTGGGCCCGCCGCTCTAATTGGAACAGAATCGGGCTGCTCCGGCCGATAAGGGCGGCGCGGCCCGGGAGATACGCCGGTCTGGAACAAAAGGGCAGACGCGCCGCGAGCGTGGGAACGATCCGCGGCCCGATGCTCTCAGGAAGTCACGGATGGGCAGCAAAATTGCTCTTTACGCATCCATTGTCTCGTCTGCACTGTTTGGGAACGCGACTGTGCCTTTTTTGGACATGGAAAATCAGTCCAAACAGTTACGGCTGAATCGAATTCCAGTGGTACCTTGACGTAGGTCGCGTACGCATAGAGAGAGAATCAGGCTTTTTTCCTCCCGATTTTGCTACTTCCTGACCAAGGACGTCATACACCCAATGATCCTATGTCTTAAAGATTGTCCTAAGATGATGATCCTTTTGTCTGAGGTGTGTTAAGAGTGGCTTTGTCCTTATAGAGTCTGAATTGTGTTCAATACGTTAAGACCAAAAATCTTCATGTGTGCATGGGAAACCAACTTGGTCTTGGAGCGGATCACACTCGGCTTTAAACTAGTGTTGTTCCGATACCGATACTGGTATCGGCAGAGGTGCCGATACTGCATTAAAACAGTGGTATCGGTATCGATGACTACTCAGAAGTAACATGCCGATACTATTAATTCCAACGCTAATATAGGATTTTAGATGCAGCATCTTGTGTCTTGCTGGTGCATGACATTCACTGGTATGTGACATGTTCACTGCATGCGGATCTAAGATATCCTATTGGCCCTTGAATGCTCTGAACCAAAAAATGGCATCGGAACAACACTACTTAAAACATTCCAAAAAATTTTTTCCAATGAAAAAAAATACATTTTAGATCTTAAATGTTATCAAAGTGTCCTTAACAAGTCCTAAAAAGTCTTCAATTTGATCAAAATTTCACTACAGTAATAGAGGCCGATAACATTTTTTTCCGCCGGACCAATACCGGCACCAATACTCAACTCTTCGGTGGTCAAGGTGGTCAATAACAATTAATTTTAAAGGATGACCTACATATAGTCCTGCGATTGGCTGGCAACCAGTCCAGGGTGTACCCCGACTAATGGCATTTTTTTTAATTCTAATGTCTGATTTGGAGTTCCTGACTGTAATACTAGCTGATGCTAGTATTGATATAAGGCCAAGTATTGGCCCGATGCCGACATTTGGTATCAGTAAAGTTCAGGAAAAGTTCTTGCAGTTGATCCAATTCCTTACATTTAATCAAAATTGCCTTAAATAGATGCTAAAAAGTTTCAACACGAATCAAAATTGATAATTTCTATCAGTCGTCTTTGAAAGGTCTTTAAACTGCCAGCCCAGTTCAAATACATCTTTTGACGTCGAAAGCTGTCAATGGCAGTGAATGAGTCTTGTCTTTCAAAAATGGCCTTAAAAATTCTTAGTTATCGTCTTCTAAAGATTCTCCATAAACATGAGCATTTTTTACCTTTCGGGTTTTAGGTGGCAGTCATGCCTCGGAACAATTTCTTCGTGTACCCAAAAAGTTTTTGCACCCCTGCCTTCAATAAGTGGGTCACCTCTACCCGTCATTATTGTGGCCCCGGCTTCCAAGTTTTGGCGTGGTCGTGCTGATTGCTGGTGTCCCCTGTGGGTCCGCTTTGTATCACAGCGCATTCAGAAGTCCCCGAGGAGCGGCGCAGCCCCCCTTTTTTGTCGGCGCTCACAGGTCTTAACGGGAATATAAAACAAATTAATTGCCCCTGTTAGATCACTCAGGCGCTCACTCGGGGGACCAATGTGCTTATCACGCGCACACACACACACACGCAAACACACACACTGGTGGTAGTGGCGTTCCTGTGCTGCACATTTTGCGGTCTTCCCTCTTCCCCATCTGTTGCAACCCCCCCGACCACCACCGCCCGCTCGCACTAATGAGGGAGCTCTCGTTCTATCCCGTCTCCATCTGTCCCAAGCCATCCCACAATGCATCGGCTGCTAGCGAGCATTCATGTTGTTTTTTGTTGTTGTTTTTTTTATGGGCCCAATTGTGCGCTTTTTTGTTTTGACTCTACTGTAAGGCCCCAGGTCCCGATGGCCTGTCTGTCACGGCAGACGTGCCGCAACGTCGTTTACGATGTTAAGTGAGCGTTAAAGTGTGTGTAACCGTGGACTTTATTGCCTCTCTGGAGTGCTGTGTGTTTAGCAAGAATGGACAAAAAGAACAACCAGCCTGATTGATTGCTTCATTGATTAAGAGCTGTGTGGTCTCAAGTCATTAGTACAGTCAACACTCGCTATTGGCAAGAGGTTAGGGAGCAAGCGTAGTGCGTCAATGCAGGCCATATTTCTTTCAAAGTTAACTTAGAAAACTCAAATGTTTGTGAAATAAACTACCACTAGAAAGTGAAAAGAATTAGGGAGAAAATGGCCCTTTTTATGTCTGTAAATATGATTCATATTAAAGAAATATTTCAATTGTTCAATAATTGAACATTTGGAGTATATGCCACGGAAGAGGCGGGACTGTTTTTACACATCAGTTTGGCTCCGGTTCGGTTTGCAACGTGTGGGCTGCGTCAAAATACTTGTGCTTCTGACTTTGTGCCTCTCGGTTGCGCGTTCGCAACCCGGACCAAACTGATGTCGAAAATCACGTCCCGCCTCTTCCGTGGCATATACCCCATTATGAGCAACAAGGGACAATTCTTAATTAAGAGATTTTGATATCAGTATTTTCGATGTTCAGAAATTTCACATTGAAATGAATGATTTGCAAAGTGCTTTGAACTTTTCAGTGCTAATAATCAGCACAAAAATGTATGTAGCTTTAAATTTTTTATTTTTTTTATTTTATTTTATTTTATTTTTTTTACTGTTCTTTAACATTGTTTTTTTCAGGGTGAATTTTATTTGTTATTCAGGAAGTGTCAGAAACAGGAAAAATAAATCCCCAAAACATGTATTGATGCCAATATACTTGCTACTTAAAAGGCCAGAATTTTGAAATGTTCAGCAATTTATTATAAAATGTTCAAATTGAGCGATAGTAAAGCGCTAACACTTTTTTTATCGTTTGAAATTTTAACAAAATGAGTGACTTGGGTGAATGATTCATACTAAATTAGCTTTTTATTTATTTTTTTAAATATTCCTCAATTTATTGTTTGATAATTAGATTTATTGATATTTCTTTTGTCAAAGAATTAATACCACGCCCCTTTCGGACAATTTCGGGAAAATATTACCACATACCTTGGGTCAAAATTTACAAAAATCAATGTTGTTGTTTTTTTTTTTAAGTGATTATGATTATGAAGTACATAGGCCCTGCGATTGGCTGGCAACCAGTCCAGGGTGTCCCCTGCCTACTGCCCAGAGCCAGCTGAGATAGGCTCCAGCGCTCCCCGCGACCCTTGTGAGGAATAATCGGTCAAGAAAATAGATGGATGGATGGATGGAAGGATGAAGTACAGAGGCAAGTCTGACATTAGAGATGCATACCTTCATTGTAGTACCATGTTGCGCCACAACATCCAGGGCAGCACTGAGCCTGACTGAAAGACATCCAGTGTAAATAAAGTAAGAAGAAGAGGCAGAGAAGGTCCCAACTAAGCTCCAGCAATTGTCGTTCCGTATTGCTGTGAGAGTTGAGTTTTATGTTGTGCTTGTACTGTATGTGTTGCAGCTCCTTTTGTCATCTAAAAACCATTCCGCCTCATGTTGTGCGTGTCGCCATGGCGGCCTCGGGCACGCTGGCCGGCGTCCGCCGTTTTCTTGGCAGCCGCCGAGCGTCGTTAGTCTCCTACCGCGCTGGGTTTTTGTGCGGGTCGAGTGGACCCGCCGAGAGCACAATGACACCAAAGCGGGCTTTTTGTTTGCAGGCGGAGGAAGACGGAGGGCCCTCAGCGGCGTTTGTAAGGAGGCTGGCGAACACTCGTGGCGCTCATTTAGCGCCCCCGTTGTTCCTTTGCAGCTCCATTGTGTGCTCAATTGACTTATTGACCTGCAGCGTCAGACGAGCCGATGATCTTATCTTCTCTAAAGTCTGCTCCCAGGCGTCAACACGTTTAAAAAAAAATAAATAAATAAATCTAATACTGTACAGTAAATGATTCACATACATTCATATTTAGTTTTCATTCATTTTTCCCTATTGCAGTCATTCAGTAACGTATAACAGAATTTTCCAAATAACCAAAAATAAATCAGCATGTCTTTGTTACGCAACTTATTGAGTGAGAATCGTTTTACAATACCATAACATTCAAATTCATTGTTGTCTTTTTAATGATATTTATTATTTCTTTATATATATATATATATATGTTCTTGAAATTGTAATTTTGCGGTTCCAGTTGTTTGTTGAAAGGTAGTTAGTAAAATCAAGCTAAAAAATTCCGAGAAGGAAAATTTATATTGCTCACATGCATGCTCCAATTTTAATATGCCTCATTGAATTGAAAGAATATATAAAAATTCAGTGTGAGGCAATCACACAGCTTATTTATTAAAACTACTTTTATAATATTCAGATTTGTTATCATGCATTTTTCTTGTATATATTTTTTAATTAAATTTTTTAGTTGTATGTATTTGTTTTTAGTTGTTGTATTTGTTTTAGATTGTTTAAAGTTAGTCAAGATTGTTTAGAGGTAGTTGACAAATTCAAGTTTGAAAATAAAGAAATCTTGCAGAAGGAAAAAGGAAAATATGCGTTTTGCACTTAAATATTATAAATCATGCAAAATAGCGTGATGCAAATTACACTTTTAAAAATCTTTTATTATTGTTATTATTATTAGTATTGGTATGGTATCGGTATCGGCCGATACTGCAAAGCTGGGTATCGGTATCGGTATCGGGAGCCAAAAAACGGTATCGGAACAACACTAATTATTATTATTATTATTATTATTATTATTATTATTATTATTATTATTATTAATTTGTAAAGTTCTGCTAAAAATTAGGATTTCATTTTAGTTTGGTTTAAATAAACCAAGTTAAAAATGCTAAATTGTGAATATGCTCACTCCCACAATTTATATAATACAAAACAATGTTATATCGACTGCGACCCTTAAAGACACAGAGCACAGTTGTTGTGTACAGTAACTAATTACATCACATAAAACTAGTGCTTGCACAATACAGTGCTATGCATTTAAAACATGTAACGCAAAGAATGGGGATATTTTTAAGGGATTAATGGAATGAGGAATATTGATTTGATCTAGTTCAAATAAATGCAATTGCCAACTTCTTGTAGTGTCCGCATCATCGCGTGGACAGTTTGAGTGAGCTTCGAGTCCCCACAGGCCGCCGAGAGCGAGCCACTCACGCAAGTTGCTCTTTCATTGGCCCCCAGCAGGACTAAACTAACGTCCCCCTCCCAAACCTTCGCGATGCAAATGTCTCTAAATACCACCGCCGTGTGCGTGTGCGTGTGTGTACGGGCCCCAGGGGGCTAACGTACCCCTGTAATCAGTGTTTGTGTGTTGTGGCCTGGGGTGCGAGCGTGCTAATCAAAGACATTCTTGTGCGTCACTCAGGCGTCTCCAAGTGAAAAGATCCAGACCTTTTAACTGGCAACAAAAGTGAGTCCACCCCCAAGTGAAACTGTCCGACCAAGTGTACACCGACTACATTGCTTTGACATTGTAGCAAAGTGTTGTCCCATGAAAAGAAAATATTGACCAAAAGCCGTTAACTCACTACTGTTGCCATGACAACCGCGGCATAGGAAGTCCAGGAAGTTGTAGTTCTCGTTACTTCCAATCGGATGATGACGGTTCATGATCTCATTCCGTGCATAATGTTACAGTGGCCTCATTTTTTTTTACACATACAGTTTAGAACTTCAGTTTAGTTGTATTTAGCGTTGAAGTAATAACAATTGAGATACATCATGATTAGAATCATAATTCACGTGGTTTTAGCATGGCCAATCTTTATTGAATTTTCATGTGAACGAGATTGTAATTGAAACATTTAAGTTCAGTTTTTTTTCTCTCTATATTTAAGCGCAGTTTTAATGTTCAAACTGTGTATATTACTGCAGTTTATTATTTTTTGAAAATCAATTTAATACATTGTTTACTTTTCAAGTATAATATATTTTTTAAGTACAGTTCAGTTGTACACTACATTTGCATTTTATTTTGAAGAACTTTTTTTTTTTTTCTCCATTTATTTAGGTGTATTTTTTTTCTTGGTCTCTCAATTGCAGACATTTGAACTCAATGCAGCTCATTAAAAATTTTCCTCTATTTAAGTGCACTGAAAATGTGCATAATGTAATAGTAGCTTACAAAATGAAATGCACTTTTTTAGAAATACAATCTTGTTTTTGATGAACCCGTAAGCCAAATTTAAAAAATTGTGACTTATTTTGAGAGCAAACTTTCCCACTCATCCAAGCTGAGTTTTTTTTCTGCTCTGTGGATGTTCTGTCAGATTTCCACGGAGCATCAGCGCTGCCCACCTCCTTCCCCTCCATTGCGGCTAATGAGGCTGATTATCAATCTAAACAATAGTTAGAATAATTGCGCCGTTAAAGGGGAGCGTGTGGGTGGATAGTCATCTCCCAGGCACTTCCTGTCTGGGGCTGACGGACGCTCCGGCTGCTTCCTGCTTCCTTGTCTGCTGAGTGGGCGTACAGGAAAGGGGCGTGGCATAGCGTCATGACTTAATGACATCACATCATGCTGGTGTAATCATCCGCCAGCAACGCAAAGAAAACAATCAAGTGTGTGAAGGCTCCGAAATAAAACTACTTCATACCTTCCTATCGGCCATTTTATTATGTTTTTGACTCATTGATGCATTTATACATTGACTTAAGAGTGCTCCATCTTAAGATTTCTCACAGTTACAAGCCGAGCCCTCAAATGAAGTGAAAAGAACCAAGCGTCGGCCATGAGGCTTTTTTTTGTATGTGTCAAAAACATGAAACAAATCCGGCGTTTCTTCTGTCAGCCTGAGAACCAAAACAATAGAAGACATCGCACACTTTTTTTCTCTCCTTTCTCACACTTGTACTGGTGTTGACACTCCAAACTAGGCACGCTGAGCAAGCGGCCCGTGCGGCCCTAACTGTCGCGCTAGCGACGTTTGAACCGGTTTGCCATCTTTCCCTTCACCCCCACCCGCCGCCCCTTCATGGGAACGACGTTCCGCGGATGTGGCAGGTTTGTTTGCATACGCCCGGATGGCATCAAGGAAGTTTCCACGGACGTGTGCAAACAACTTTATTAGCTCTTGCATGTTAGCTTAGCCAGCTGATTTTCAATTTCATTGATTGATTTGATGTTTTTTTTTCTCAATCTGATTTTTTTTTAAATACTTTATTAAATGATTGCTCATTACTGGAAAACATTGAGAACCCCGTAGTAATCAGTATGTAATCAATTTCCGGGGGCGTGGCTAAAACAGTGCTCAGTAATCCACTTTGGCTCAGGCAGGAGTTGAGCATCTTCATTTTTCAATCATATTTTTATTTATTTATTTATTTATTTATTTATTAATTTTTACATAGCCTTGAATTGTTTTACTTTTAAGTACATTTCTGCTCTTGTGCACTGCCTATACTAACAACGTGGATGCGAACAAAGAGGTACTAGTTTATGAAATTAGTCAATTTTGCCAATTAATTCATTTACTCCCAAAAACGTATAAATATGTTCTATTTTAAATATTACCATGCTCACAAAGATGTATTTATACGTTTCGGCTTTGATGCAGCCTCTGAACTGAAGAGAATGCTTGAAGCAATGGTTGTTATTACAAAAACAGCCTGCAGATGGCAGCAGAGTATAAGAGATAAAAACAACTCTTTTCCCCGTAGTTTTAAACAGATTTGTAAATAATGATGAAACTTAACCATATTTTAATGCTAACTGATGCAAAATGGAAAAAGATAGAAGTATACTTTTTTTCCTGATGAAAGAAGAGGCTCTAATCTTTCTTTTGGTAGATTCCATGTTTTTATAGCAATAGGACACAATATTCTATGGGCCTTGCAAAATCAGTCAAAATCCAGTAAAATAGCGAAAATGTCCTGGGACTGAATGAGTTAAGCAACTACTTGCCTGTGGTTTGCAACTTGTTTGTCCCTTCTGGTGATTATTTTTAAGACAAATAATCTAAAGCGATACTTGACTCATCGAGCCACCACAGAAATAAAAAAGTTCATATTTTGTCCAGAATTAATTTGATAACTTCATTATTTGTCATGTAATTAATGCCTTTAAATCAAAACTTCATTTTTCCACTTGCTGTCAACTGAAGATGACATTACCTGTGCTGAGGAAATAGGTAACGACCAATCACAGTTCACCTGTTTTCTCGGTTTGTTCAGCAAACTTAGCCATGGTTGGTCGTTACCTGCTTCCTCAGCACAGGTGATGTCATCCTCAGTCAACATCAAGTGGCAAAACGAGTTTTTCAAGGGATTAATTGTTCATGAATATTAATGTTATCACATTTATTATAGGTTGTTGGATAGGTAAACATTTGAAATGATCTTTTGATCATGTTTGAATGCATGTTTTGACGAAATGATTTTCTTTCCCAAGAGGAAACACTTAATTTCACATTATCTGTAAAATAAAACCAATATTTATTTCTATTATGTTTGTAGAACTTCATGCTGGGAAAAATACTTCCACATTTGTCTCTCAGTCATCATGTATTGCTCAACATACTTCCTTGACACCAATTTTCTACTTTGCTGTTTGGGCTGGGCTTTGGAGGCATTTTAAGGGTGGTAGAGAAAAAATACAAAAATACACCTGAAAGCTGCAAATTGGTGAACGTTTAAGTGAGTGACAGACTATATTATACATCAAGTGTAGCAAACGTACTTTCCCTGCCAGCCTTTGTCTGACTTAGGTCACCTTATGTACACAGAACATTCCGGTATGTTGTCATTGTGTCTGACATGTTTTCTGTCGACACGCTTGCGCTAACGAATGTGACATCACACCTTTATGAACCATAAGTTTCACCCATTGCCCCGCCCCTCTTTCTGCTATCCTGTCAATCATGTGTCAGCGTCACAACGCCGACCCGTTCCCCCTCGCACAAACACAAACAAACATTTACACGCTCGTCCTTCCCAGGAATGCCGACCAGCTTCCTTGTCGCCGACGTATTGACAGGCGGGAGTTGTGCTAGCTCGCTAGCGTAATTGTATAATTAGAGCAGGGGTGGCCAAGCTTGGAAAAATAGTTGATATGCAGCCTCAAAAGCCTGTACAAGACTTAGACTTAGACTTCGACTTGACTTTATTGATCCCTTTGGGATGGCTCCCTCTGGGAAATTTACATGTCCAGCAGCAATAAGAACAGATAATAAAATAAAAAATAATTCAATCAATCAATAAATAAGGTTATTACACCAGAGATTGAATTAATAATAATAGTAATAAAAATAAAATAAAAAATAAAAATTCAATAAATAAATCGCAGAGGATCCATGGATCAAATCGCTCAATCGATCAAGATTGTCCCGTTCCATCAAGTTAGACTGCATCGCTCAGTGCACGGCTAGCTTTAGCATTAGCCTCGTTAGCCTGGCCAAGGCTTTTGATGAACTCTGTGACAGAGCAATGTTGATTTCTTCATGTGCGTTACCTTGACTTATGAAATTCATTCAAAATGTGACTGAGCTCATGACTCAATTTACTCATACCTCAAATTATGAGTGACACGAGCTGCTGGGCAAATGCTATAACGTTCGCCAAAGAGAAGTTGGCATGAGGTGTCGAGTACTGGAGCACCTGAGCTCAAATGAACTATTTTGGGGTCTCGGCAGCCTTTAGAGGCTGAGATCCGTGTGAAATGGAATATTTGTGCGTGTGGCACATCTGTTGGCACTGCGTGGGCATGCCGTATGTTTATACGTGCATGTGTGTGTGTGTGTGGGTGAGTAGTTTTGCAAACGTGCGTCAGGCTCCCAACCACCACACCTATATTTAGAACCCTGTCAGGTTAAAGCAACAATGTGACTGGCGGAAAAAAGAGGCACACCTTGTGTGCCGGCGACCAATCACTTCCTCCTCCATCGTCCATGCACAGATCAGTATGTTTACATTTTAATACATACAAGAAATGAGTCAAAACAAAACACTTTATAGCATTTTTTTTTTTCTGACTGCGCAAATGTGTTTTCCTGCTACTCTAGTGAGCGAGTTTTCCGGCTTCCTACTGCATTCCAAAAACATGTTAGCATGTTTGCTTCTCCAAATTGTCCATAGATTTAGTCAATCACTGTTTTTTTGTTTTTTTTGTATTCTCAGTCCAAGGTAAAGCTCCAGGCTAGGATACGCACGGGTGGAGTTGTAAAGAACAAAACGGTTTGTTTTCAAGCCACAACTTCCGCCCGTGTTTGGCTCGTCAGCCCCCTCCTACGCCGCAGCTTGCGTTGCGTCGCTACACTAAAAATCATTTCAAGCACATCAGCCTTTTCAAAGAAGCTCTTCCTCAACAGGAAGTCGTGACATCAGCTAAAAGAAAATCCAGGGAAAAAAAAAAAACTCGTCATTTCACACATGATTGTAAATGTAGCTAGAACAGGTACCTCCACCTCCAAAATAAAACAAACAGTATCCAAATTTTTCATGTTGCTTTTGACAGCAGCCCATTTAGGTAACAAACTAGTCAAAACTTCAGTTTAATCATCCTTGAAAAATAATACTACATGTACAGGACTACAAATCTCAATTTGATGACAGGCCCGTTCAGGCAGCAAAGTCATCAGGAATTGAACGAAATCAAATTTAGGATTGTAAATAACCACCTCCTAATAGTTTATGTATATATTCCAACTCACAGCGGAAGAATGGTGTGGGGAAAACATAAAAATATCACTATCAGTCCCTGTTGGTTGATATTTCATTTACCAGCAGGGATTGAGCTGCCGCGCCCCTTAAACAACCCCCTCCCACCTTCACCAGGCCCATCACTTCTCCACCACCACCTCAGCCTTGGCGTCCATCGGTAGCCCTCTCCCCCCTCGCCCCCTGCAGGTGATAACAGATTAAAGCTATTCCATTTCATGCCTCAGGCTCCCAAATACAATCCATGTGCACGGGGGCTCCTCTGGGCCCTATGCCCCCCTTCCCCCTGCCCAAACCACCCCCGACGCTTCTTCAGGCCCTCCTGCCCGAGCGGGTTGCGGCCGCACCAGTCCACTGGGTTAAGCCGCCAAGACGGAGGCCATTGCGGGAAATGACTCTGTGTGTGCGCGTGTGTGTGTGTATAATAGGGTTATGTCAGCTTAGATGGGTCTGTGTGCTGTATTTAACAGCCTTCTCCTTTTCACTTATTAAACTTGTGAAAGTATCTCTCAAGTATAATTGTGGCAGCCCGTTTAGGCGGCAAACTAGCCCAGAACGAGTATTTAATTTATGATTGCAAATTTAGTTGTCATCGGACTGCCCACTTTCAAATGGGTCTGTGTTTCTATATACTTGCTTGCTTTGATTGCAACCCATTCAGGCAGCAAACAAGTTTTTAATTTATAAATATAAATACAACCAGAATACATACAATAGCCTACCTCTAAAATAGTCCATGTATTGTGTATTTTGTTTGATCTATGATTGCTTTGGCAGCCCATTTAGGCAGCAAGCTAGAATACATTACTGTAGACGATTAATGTAAATTAATACGTTACCTTGGTTAAAACCCTGTATTGCCTGAACCATGAAATATCTGAGAAAATTCTGATTCTTTGTAAATAGAGTATCTATTGGTCCTTTAGAACAAACAACAAAAAAGAATTGTTGAAAATCAACTTCCACTTTTGACTTTTGATTTGTGTCATATTTGATACATCCGGTCACAATGGTTTAAATTGATACATTTATAACTGTAAAAAATATAATAATAAACAGACATATCAAACGTATCAGTATGTCCAAAAACCCAAAAGAACATTTCCCACTATTACGCAATAAGTATAGGTGTCCCTCCTTTCTCAGTTGGGGCGATCTTGCAAGGTTGCTTGAAAAGGCATCAGCTGGGTGATACTGCCCTCTAATGGATTGTCTGTGCAATGCATGTGTCAGATCATATACGTCAGGGTTTTAATGGGGAAAAGATATTGTACTCATAAAATAGAGGGCTCAACATGTCTTTTATTTAATATGTTTGGCTTTAAAGGGTTAAATATAGTTATAGGGGCCAGCCCACCTCTAAAAGGCTCTCTGCACTAATGAATAACGCTTGCTTGCATGCTTTGACGGCAGCCCGTTGAGGCATCATACTCACCAAAAATTGTAGGCAGCAAACTAGTTTTGTCTTTAATTGAAATTTCACTCATTAAACTTGTGAAAACAAGTGAGTGTGCGCTAAAGCATAACCCTCCTCAAATAACCCCTTGCACCCCCCCTCCCCGCATCCGACGTCTTGTTCCTTGGAGCCAGGAAGTGTCCGGCGAACTGCTTGGCCGCCCACATTCCTGCGATCACAGCAGCGGGAGCTTCTGAGAGGGAAATGAGAGAAATCGAACCCACAGCACTTCCTCAAACGGGGGCTTCCTGGACACAGAAAAAAAAGGACCCCCCGCCTCCGTCAACCACTACCCTACCCAAATAGAGCTTGTACAGCATTCTAACTCGAGCTGAAATACCAACTGCACTTAAATAAACTTGAGTTGAGAAAATTGTTTTTTTTTATTGTATTTTTATTTTATTTTATTTTTTATTTTTTTATGGCTGTCAATTTAGTCAGGACATTCGTCGGACATGAATGACTAGCGCCCCCATTTGGTTGAAACACAGTTTTGCTTACTGCTTCTAATAAATATAACAAATCAACTTGTTTCAGCTGGAGTAGTCATTGTGGGAATGCTTCAGCATTCCCACATATGTTATTGTGATTTTTATTCTCCACACTTTTTTGCCACGTAACAACTCCCACATATTTCCAATTAACATTTTTCAAATTTCAACTTGCTTCAAAAATTCATACCTCCTGGGGTATATATGGTTTGATTCCACATTAATTACAATATTTGCACAATTTAACGTTTAATATCAACTTTTCCCCATTCATTTTCAATGGGACAGACATTGAACATTTTCTTAGTATCACTTTCCACGCCCACTTCCGTACATATAACTTACCATCATTACCAGGTGTCTGATACTCATGCTCTCAATTTACTTCATAAGCATTCTACATGCATTCAAATCTTAGCATTCAGCTTTCAGCATTCCCACGCAATTACTCCAGAAATTGCACTCGGTTTAGTTGTAATTGCTATTATATTTATTATATTTTTCCCAACTTTGCTTATTTCAACTGGTAAAGTCCAACATACCAAATCTCGCCTTAATTCTGTTTTTTGTGTTGATGGCAGCCTGTTTAGGCAGCAACCTTGTCATGCATGAATGAGTAGTACCTCCATTTGAACACCACACAAAATTCTTCATTAGTCCAATTTGACACGATTGTCAATGTTCTAATCGATTAATTGTGCCTGATAGGTAACTTTACGGATTCAAATGGCAGTTTGAGTGTGCGTTTGTTGTACTTTGCTTAAAAAAACAAAAAAAACTGCATCAAACATATTTTCTGCTTGCCGCAAATTCTCTCCACAACTCTATGAAAAGGTTAAAAATTCCCTCTGCAAATGAGAAGTGGCGATTAACGGCGACGTCTCAGTGTTACGTCGAGAATCGGCATCGGCGACAAGTCGTATGACAAATATACATTTAGCAGCAAAGCCCGGATCATCTGTGATTATTCCTTCTTTTCGCCCATTTTCACACATTCAAGATGAAGTGCTTCTCTCGTCTTTATTGTACGAGCAAAAAAAGTTCAGGCAGCACCAAATTTATTTGGAAATCCGCGAGCGCGTGCGGCTTAGCCGGACTCTTTGCACACAAACAGACCTTGATGTTGGATTGGGACGTGTAACTGATTCAAGGAACGGGCCAAGTGGAGATTGCTGCGGCGTATCTGGACGCCGCACATGGGGAGCGGGCCGCTGCGAGTCGGCTTCGTCTCGTGCGTCGCTGGCCCACGATAAACCGGATTAGCGGATTATTAGAGGAGGTGTGTAAGCGCGCCGTTTGTGTTGCGGCGGCAAACACGAATTCCCTTCCTCCAAAATTGTCAATTTCACGTCAATGGAGCCACTTCCACAGGAGAAATTGAAGTGACTCCTCGATGAGTCGACTTTGACGCACATGACTTGACTTGACTTGACTTGACTTCACATCGATGTTTAAAGCTACAAGTCAACTCATTGCCAGTCGCGTGTTAATTTGTCAGTCGGGATTGAACCGATTAATCAATTTGTTGGCTTTACAACTCAGCATTGTCATTTATAGTTTTAAATTGACTTATTTTGTTTCTTGCCATTTGGCCAGTAAGGAACGTAGCTATTGGCTGTCCTAAAAGTCGCCAGAAGTCGCTAAATGATGTCATTGCCTAATATGCATAATTGGCAATTTGCATGTAATCGTAATGGATGCAGTGGGAGAGAGGAGTAACATTTTGTGCAAGAGGCAAAAAGTGAGTAAAAAACACCAGAAAAAAGTCACTAGATTTACAACTAGTGGCCTTTGGAAAAAAAAAAAAAAGTGAGATATTTAGTGAGAAAGTCGCCAAGTTGGCACCACTGTTGGCCTTAAACCACAAAGTTGACTGATGTCTGAAAAATTTTGGCATATCGTCTTCCAAGTGGCCGATTTCCTGACAATTTTGGTCTTGCCGTCTGCTGCCGTTGCCTGAGTAAAATACATTTGTTTGTTTGTGTCTAGCTGGTCCATCAAAATGTGTGCACATGGAACACATCAGTAGGGATGTAACGATATGGTGACATCGCGATATTAAAACTGCCAGAATATATCGTCCTCGTCATGTCACAATATTAAAAGTAGCACATCTGTGAAAAAAAAAGTTGGGTTGATTTTAAATTTGTGCAGTTCTAGCACCCTTTGGTGTCTATTTTTTTTGTGCAGTTTAATTTTCATTCGGAATGTTTTGGCCCTTCTACGTTTAGAATCCACGCTAATCGTCAGATGATAGTCGTATAATGCTTGTGAATTGAGTCAATATGTGGAGGAACTCAATGCGGGCGTGCTTGCATTAGCAAGTAAGTGCCTCAATATTTTTTACATTACATTACATTTTTACATTATTTACAATATTTTTACACAATGCTTCATTGCTGTAATGTACAAAAGCACAAAATTGTGTGTCTGTTTTTTTTTTTAATGAGTTTTTTTTATTTATTTAATTTTTTTACAATATCGTGACTTTTTTTCTATCGCCAACCTCCCCACAATATCGTGTGATAATTATCGTATCGTGACCTTTATATCGTGATAATATTGTATCATGATGTTGGAGTATCGTTACATCCCTACACGTCAGTGGTTCAAAAAGGTTTAGAGACTGCTGTGCCTTGAGTAAAAATATCAGCGATGTCATCGATTAATCAACGGGGAATGAGATTTTTTTTTTATTTTTTTTTATTTTATTTTATTTTTTTTTACACAGCCGTATCACCGAGCTCAACATGAAAATGAAGTCATTAGCCTGACGCCCTCCCCCCATTTTTTCCTTGCGCTTTCAGATCTCACCCCTGTCGACGCGGCGGCGGGCAATTTTCACGAGGACGCGAGAAGAAAGCACGAGGAGGCGTCAATGAGCAGGTAATGGAGGCTGATGAAAGAGTCAGTGTGAAATGGACCATCGCAAGATGTGACAGGGAAGAAAGGGAAAAGCCACGGGGGGGGGGCGGACACGCCTCCGCCGTCATCAGCGCAAAACTAACCGCTAAGAGCTTCAATCACTTCCACCTTGACGTTTTCGCCCTCTTTGGACACATTTCATCTTATTTAAACACACTTTTAAAGCTTTCCAGTACCAAAATGTTCAACCAAATCATACAAGAACAAAAGCCCACTAGCTTAACTTATAATGCACAGGCTAACAAATTAGCATCAATGCTACATTAAAACAACATCAAATCCAACAAAAGAAAATTTGACATTGGATATTTAATTAGGGCTGGGTTTAAATAAAAAAATCAAATAATCCATATGAATTGATTTTCCTTATCAAGCCTGATATCGATTCATAAAGCCAATTGTTTTAATATTGCTTTCCCCCATAAATTCATAAGAAAATAGAATTTTAAAGGCCGATTTTTTGTAATTTTTTTTTTGGGGGGGGATCTTACTGTTTACATGAATTAGTTTTTTCTTACATTCACATTCATGAATGACTTGACTTATTGCATTTTAAGAAAATTCAGACTCTTTTTAATTTACATTTACATTTAACTGAATTAGAATTATGGAAATATTTTTCATCTCATCCATGCTGATGTCAATGATTCTGTCACACTTAAGTGGTTATAAAGTGTTACTTTCATTGATAAACTCAATCATTTAACCAGTTACTGCCTCCGCAAGTTTTAATTTGAAATTTTAGGTTTGTGGTTAATGTTTTTTATCATGTCCTTAATATTTAAGAAGAATTGATGTTCCACAATGAATCGATATCGGACAGAGTTGAAGTGAATTGAATCGGGAAAAATCGAAATCGAATCGAACTGAACTCTTGTGAATCAAAATCGTATCAACTGAGGAACTTAGAATCGATACCGAGCCCTAATATTGAAACAACAAAACGTTGCTGCTGTTGTGACTTTCCGTATTTAAATAATTAGATGCGTGACTATCAGATATTCAATGTCGTTCGGCGTCTTCTTAAAATTGGCTGTGCATGTGTTTGCAAATGAAAACGACCTTCCTATCTGAGGCACCTGTACAGTTAGCACGCACAAGCTGACGCCAACCAGACTGTCAGTTGGTGGTCTGTCCTGTCTGTGTGGCGTGTACAGGTGTGGGTGGGTGTGCGTCTAATGACACCGCAGCGTGAACAGCTGCGCGGCGTTTCCTCTCCACTTTTTTCACCCAACGCCACTCGAGGAGGAGAACTCGGCGGCGGTGTGCAAGTGTGCGGCGAACAGGTGCACAAAGGCGGCATTAGGAAGTTATTTGTGTCGCCCGTGTTCACTTTTCAACGGAGCACGCCGCGCTGTTTATCGGCGCCGCGACAAAGGCCGGATTAGGGCGCCGTAATCCCTTTATGGATGTCACCTGTCATCTCGTCCTAATCACCCGGCAGAAACTTTAACCCCGCCGCTATCTCCATCTTGAACGTTTCTCCCGAGACACCGGCGTGAAACAAAATGGCGGCAAGGCCTGAGTCACAAATAATCCGGCGACATCGGCGGGGAAAAAGGCTCTCACCTGCCTCGTTATCTACTTCACGCATGTGTGTGTATATGTGTTGATTTCATGAAGGAATAATTGGATTATTGAGATTATTCAAGTTTGACTCCTTTGATCTAAACTTATCTGGTGACGAGGTGTCTTTTATTACCTCCACCAAGGACTTTTGTTTGCGTCAAAATTTCCTGTCTGCACTTTTGGGTGAATTGACCTATTTTTTTATTATTATTATTATTATCGTGTTTTATTTTTCGAATTGAAATCAAGGTAAAATGTGGCATGCTCATTTTTCTTTTCATCTTTTTTTTCCAGCAGATATTTTCAAATGAGATTGTTTAAAATATTTGTCGTCACTTTTACATTTTTGTTGTGACTTTCTTCGATCTTCTGATCAAGGTTATTTTACTTAACTTAAACTAAAGAAAAAACTAAAATTAAAAAATCTGTTTTGTTAAAATAAAATAAAACAAAAATGTTTTTTTTAAAAACGAAAACTATTGAAACTACATTTTATGTTTACAAAACTAACTAAAACCAACTAGAATTATAGCAAAAATGTCAATTTTAGTCTTTAGTAATTAATTTAATGCATGAGCCTTTAGGGATGATTTGAAATATGATTTTAAGTAGATTTATGTCAATATTAACTAGAAAAAGGACTTTTCAAAGTGTGTCACACAAAAGTGACATCATCTAGCATCAGCCAATAGAAAAGCACCGTCAGATGATGTTGCTCCCATGGTTTTTTTTTTAAATATTGCCCACAACTAATACACATTAAAAAAAAAACTAATACTGAAACTAACTTAAACTAAACTAAAACGAAGCATTTATTAAATAACTAAAACTAATAAAAAAAAATAACAGAACCATCCTGAAAACTAATAAAGATTAACTAAAAAAAAAAAAAAAAAAACTCAAAACGAAATCAAAACGAACTCAAATGAAAAATTCCAAAACTATAATAACCCTGCTTCTGATTGGCTAAAACTGACTATTGGTTATCGCGCCACGTGTTGATTTGGCATGTTAATGTCTGTGTTTTTTTTTTCCCTCCAGTTGCCATTTTTGTTGTCTTTTGCCCATGTGACTTTCTTCCGGCTTCTGATTGGCCAAAAAAATGGACTAATTCTGCGGTTCTAGGGCCACCTGTTGCTTTGGCGTGCTCTTGTCTGTTTTTGAATAGATTTTGAAATGTTTTGAACAGATTTTCTTCTGTAATTCCCTTTACCATTGCTGTGACTGTTTAGTGATATTTCACGTCATTTTTTCAAATTGTCGCTGTTAGTGTGAAGGTAGCGTCAGAGAGGAAGTTTTGGGCACGCAGACAGGAAGTAGCGTTGATGTATTTTATTTTATTTTTTCTTTTAATCTGTGGCGTCCATCTCGTGGCGATGATGGATGCATGTGTGCGTAATGCGGGCCGCAGCTGGCCATTAGTCAATTATGAAATTGAATCGTAACAATTATGAGAAGCCATAACGATTAACGCCGCATTTCCTCTTTTCATTCGGCCTTGATGATTTTTGCAGAGGGGCCTAACTTCCTTATCTCTGCCCCCCCAACTACCCCTCTTCGTCTTTCCCAAGCCTCGTATTCCAAATTTGCATCACTTTCTCCCGCCTGCTGCACTTCTTTAAAAGTAGTTCTCATTAGGCTTGTCTGGCCCCCACATCACATTACCCCCCCCCCCCCCCCCCCCCCCCCCCACACACACACACACACACAACCCCTAACCCCTCGGTTCTGGTTCTGCCCAGCCTGAGTGCTGATCCGGGCCAGCCACTGAGGAATCTGATAGGGATAAACCAATTTGCGGTGCACACAAACATCCCGGCTGGCGCACGCCCCCGCCTCAGCCCCCGGCCCCCCTTTGCAACCCGCCCCGGCTCCCACCGCTCATTTCAGATGACGTTCGGAGAGGCCGGCAATTAAGTTTTAATTAGGTGGGCTAATTATTGCCGGCCAGGAAGTATCAGACGCCAGGATGATTGTTCTCTGGCCTGCGGAGGAGGCGGAGATCGGGCCTAATGGGGGTGTGAGGAGGCAGGCGGGGGTGGGGGGGGGTGGGGGCTCTCCTTTTACACCCACACATACACACACATTCCTCCCACTCACATTAACACTGACTTTAACCTTCAGTCTCGAAAACTTTACTTTGGTCAAATGAAAAAAAGAAACACAATCGAACACAGATTTTTTGTTTTTGTTTTTTCCATTTAATATATATTTTTTTGTATTTTAGTAGTTAATGATCACTTAACCAATCATACAATTGACTTCCAATTATGAAGGACTGTATTTTTCCACAGGATAGTTGTTGTTTCTTTTTATTTGAATGTATTTTTTAATCATTTTTTCTGAAATTAATATAGAATTTTATGTAATTTTAAAGGACACGTAATGTATCAGCATAGATACTATATTCTTATTGGGATTAGACTATGTTATAGGCTATAAAAGTTTTATATTTTACCTCAAACTATTAATTAAATTATGCCAAGTTTTCTCATATTTTTACCTTTTTTTCACTGACAAAAATTTAAAAAAAATGTATTAGAATACAACATTTTAAGTAGTATTTTGTATTCTGGTTATATTTTTTTTAATGGAAAATTTGTTTAAAAAATATATATTATTGGTTTGTATTTTCATGACTCACCTCATTTTCCATTTTCTTAAGCATAATTACAAAAAAATGCATTAAAAAAAAAACCAAATTTAAAATTGTTGAAAAACAGATATAGAAACACTGCCACAAAAAATCCTTGACAACAATAGTTTGTATAACAGTGAAGATTTAGTGTCCCTTCCATTTAAGTCAACACACAGCCATTTTCTAAACTGCCAGCAACAAAAGTGACTACACCCCAATGTGAAAATGTCCCAATTAGGCTCAGTGAGCCATTTTCCCACCCTGGTGTTATGTGAATCGTTGTGAATGGCTGTTATTGCTGAACATGCTCATTATTGATGTAGTGTGATGTAACAAAATCAAACAGCATTAAAGCCCATCACCGTGGAAAAAGACAGACCCCCCCCCCCACCATATACTGTATTAGCACGGAGGGGGTTAAGGGTGCGTGGGGATGGTTGCCCCGACACCCCCTGACAGCGTCCTTATCAGCGCCTCGCACCGAGCTCCCCGCTCGCACCCTCTGCTCGTGCCGCGGCCGACCATCAGTGATGTCAGCGAGCTAATCTGCCGGCCAATTAAAAAGCAGAGATGTGCGGCTGCCAACGGCGGCCGTCTCATCCCATTCCAGGGAAAACGCCGCCTTCTTTCCCCGCTTTTCTGCTCCCGTCCAGATAGAGATTGGCGGGATGGGCGCAGCCTGATGAGCTCGGGGCCCTGAGGTGAGCTCGCTGGGGGGTGGGAGGGTGTTTTTCACTCTACGTGTCTGCATGTGTGTGAGAGAGTGTTTGTAGTGGGACGGGTGATGTGTGTGGAAGATTTCAAATACTGACGGGCGGCAAAGGAAGCCAAAAAGGCCTTAAGGAATAAAGTGCAGTCTGTCACGATTGAAGGGTGTGGTGGCAGACCCAAATGGAGGGAATCAGGGGAAGGAGGCAAAGAATGCGGTCAAAAAAATGTTTAATAAGCAAAAACAAGGAGGCAAAAATTTGCTATAAACTAAGAAACCAAAACAGCAAAATCCAAAACGAGACAAGACGTGGAAAAAAAACGGCATGAGGAAAATGACAATGAATCAACGCAGACAGAGGGGAGACAAGAGATTAATACACACACTAATTGACACAACGAGACACAACTTGGCAAGACTCAAGTGGCAGAGGGTGCTGATTGGTTGACACATTAGGAGGGGTAGGCAAATACAGGTGGACATACTCAGGTTTGACGAGACGAGGGAAGCCCACAAGGACAACAGAACACAGATCACGATAAGACCTCAAAGAAACAGGAGGACAAAATCAAACTAAACCAAAATCAAACCCGAGCAATGACAAAAGTAACAAAATCAACCCAAGCCCAACCCAAACCATGACACAGTCAGGTGTTAATTCGCAAGAAGCCTTTAGTGGGCACTGTGCCAGTTGTTACTTCCAACAAAGCACACATTTCCAAAATCAAGCTGTCATTTCAGTTGCCTTCACCTGTATTTTCTTTGTTTTTTGCTGAGTAGTTTACTGCCCCCTACAGGACTGGAATGGAATAATATCGGAAGATTAACACTCGAGGGTTAGGCACTCGTTTAAAAAAACAAAAAAACATTGTTTGAAGTATCTTCTTCAATTTGTTTGTTTTTTCTTCTTCATGTGGTTTACTGCCACCTACAGGACTGGAGTGTAACTTCATCTATCAGAAACTGTCAAACACTAACCCTGTCTCTCATTCAGTCCCTGATTAAATTCAATCTTTAGCCCAGGAATTATCAATGAAAATTATGAGACAAATCTTCGAACCTCAAAATGTTTGTAAATAGTCTAACTGGCTGTTACTGTAGTTGTGAATAGATTGTAGCTACGTACGTACACTCGTGACAGCGACTTATGTGTGGTCCGTGACTTGTTCTAGACCCGGCCCGCCATTTACAAATACCCGTTCGGGCTGTACCTTCCACTCTTAATCGAGTAAAGGCTGTTTGAGTAGGCGTGATGTTTTCTTGCGCTGGCTGGTGGTGAGAGGGAGCGTGGGGAGTGTTTGGCGGCCGGGCCGGGCCAGAGTGGGGGTTGATGGGATGAGTGGTGGTCCTGTGGTGAAAGAGGTGGTCAGTTCATGACCTGGTCAGGAATGCGACGGTGGCTCCCTGGACTTTGCACCAGCAGGAAACCCGAAACCGCAAGTAGAAAAGGCCCGTCAGTCACCTCTGGGCCTTTGCTGGGGGAGGCCTGTCGCTCACACGCGCAACTAAAATCAAGTCTTGACCCTCAAAAGAAGAAGTCTGGACTTGTGGTCCCCACAAGGACAAGTCGGCCCCCACAATGATTGCTAAACCGGGAATATGGGCCCCATAATGTAGCAAAAACAAAAACACACACACATACTCCCCCTCTTACATGTAAGCGGCAAAGGAGTCAGTGAGCAGAACATTTCATGTCAGAACTTAAGAAGCAAAGATGAATTTCTGAGCTTGACTCCACTTGGTCTGCATGTGTGCGTGAGTGTATGCGTGAGTGTATGCGTGTGTGTGTGTGTGTGTGTGTGTGTGTGTGTGTGTGTGTGTGTGTGTGTGTGTGTGTAGGGTTTAAGGTCCGCCATGCTGAGATGGGAGCAAACAGAGTTGACAGCTTCCTTCCTCATGGTAAACATTGCAGCGCCACTTAGACATGGGTCAGGGACAAGAACCAAGAAGAAGTCCTAGCACCCCCTACCCCTTGCACCCGCCCCTCCCTCTACCTCACCCCTCCTTCTCACCCACCTCAAGAGGGAGACGTACAGACCTCTCCAACAAACCTTTAGCACCACTTGAAGGTTCTAATCCAGAAGCCCTTAACACTTGCATACACAAAAGAAAAACATTGTTAATATCCTCCTGACTACCAGGAAAAAAAAATATTGTCCAATCATGTTTATTTTTATATTCCCCAGTCTTTTTGAACTGGAATACTGCAAAAGAAATTTTTGAATGTTTTTTTTTTTTAATTATTTATTTTTAAGCTATAATGTGTCCAATACAGAGGACATTTTTTCAAACTTAAATGCTAGGCTCAAATACAGTTAAAATAATTCAAACAATACTTTATGTTCTTAAGAGTCTTAAAGAAAACATGCTAACAACATTTAAAGCCTAAATTTGTTCAATAAAAAAAACTGTTATACACTTACTTTTCCTCTTCCCTAAAAAGTGCTTGCACTGAGGGAAGCCCCACCCCTACACATTTGGTATCTTTGGAATCATCTTGGTATCATCTATAGAGCACAAAAGGAGTTAATTCAATCGTATGCACTGGATGGGAGATATTCAGGTTTAAAAAGGTCCACTACAAAGGACAAATTTGAATTGCTGGTAGTCAGGAGGATATTTTGGATGTTTTGAGCCACATAACTCAAGGAAAATTCTTTAAACAACATCTCATTAGACCGGATGAGTATTTTAGTGTTTGGTTGGTCTAGAACGGAACAGTTGAAATGCTACTTGACTAGTTACGACCGCATCGTCCAATCAGCTGCCTTGAAGTGTGCATCGTTTGACATTTGCATGGATTTTTTTTTCCCTTTGGGGAATCAACTTGGTAACTGTTTGTTAGTTAATTCTCATAAAATGTCTGGCAGTATGTTTGATGGATGCTTCCTGTAATTTTCAAGTCATTAAAAAATAGGGCAAAATAAAAGGCAACATGATTAAGCATTATTATTATTGTTGTTGTTGTTGTTGTTATTATTATTATTATTATTGTTATTATTATCATTATTATTATCATTATTATTATTGGGCGGCACGGTGACTGGTTAGCACGTCCGTCTCCCAGTACTGAGGACTCGGGTTCGAGTCCAGGCTCCGGCCTTCCTGGGTGGAGTTTGCATGTTCTCCCCCTGCCTCCATGGGTCTTCTCTGGGTACTCCGGTCTCCTCCCACATTCCAAAGACATGCATGGCAGGTTAATTGGGCACTTTTAATTGTCCCTAGGTGTGCTTGTGAGTGTGGATGGTTGTTCGTCTCTGTGTGCCCTGCGATTGGCTGGCAACCAGTCCATGGTGTACCCCGCCAGATGGGCTCCAGCACCCCCCGCGACCCTTGTGAGGAACAAGCAGTTCAGAAAATGGATGGATTATTATTATTATTATTATTATTATTATTATTATTATTATCAATTTTTTTGACAAACCACAACTAAGTCGACTCGTGAAGTCACTTTATTAGGGACATGCAGCTGAAACAAATACGCTGTGATTCGACGCAAAACCAAAGACTAACTAACGTGCATCCTGTCGGCCATCTTAAAACATATCACATGCGCACACGCCCCATTTGCCTTATTTGATGCGAGCGCGCGTGCAGAAAAGATGTTGACACCAGCCAATATTGGGGAAGGCACTAATCTCACAAGTGTGCGTTTCTCACTTCCCTGCATATCATTACTCGTGACACACGCACACACTATTATTGTCTGCAAGTACACACACTTTCATTGGGGCTGCAGGATTAAAAGGAAATGAGAGGCAGGCATGAACAAAAGACATTTTTTGTAAGTGTGTGTGTGTTTAATGCTGGCAAAACGTCAGCCAGCCAGCTTAATTTTGCACAACCCCCCCCCTTAACAGCCACCTCCTTTCCCCCCTTCCCCAAGCTTGGCCACCACACGAAAACAGGTACTACACACACACACTCCTTCTCAATGCCGTTTGTGTGTGCGTATGCGTGTTCAGTTACACCGCTGGAGAGGGTTGCTATGGCAGAACAAGAGGGAACATGTCTCCATGCAGCCAGGTGCCACCAACAGTTTTGGTGTTGGTCCAATTTGGTGGCATTGTGTTCATCGACTGTGTTTGGTACATCCACACCAAATGCATTTTTTTTTTTTTTTTTTGCAAGAGAGTGTCCAAAACGTCTTGACGGAATCAAAAATGGACTTCCTGACCATTGGCATTTTGTTTTGGAGTGCACCTGTGGGAGTACAGTTTACTCAAAATTGCCTTTGTGGGCTTTTTTTCTGTACAGAAAATAAACTCATCCTCATCATCTCATCTCATCAATATCAAAAGAAGCTCTCATCCAATTTACGATTTATTTTATTGTGATAAACCGAAATGTTTTTTTTTTTCAAGGCAGATACCGATACTGATTATTTGTAGTCAAGGAGACCGATAACCGATATGTCAAGCCGATATTCATTTGCAGTAAAAGAGAAGATATTTGTGCAAAATTTTAAAACAAAAAAAATCTGAATTTTAAACGTGAACAAAAATTGCAAGGAGCTTCCAGAGTCATCAGTATGTGGTAAAATAAATTAATAACTAAGTAAATATTTCCCTAGATTTTTCTACTGTAAATAAAGTTTGCCAAAATTTTAACATAATTTCTTAATTAATTTTTTTTAATTAAATGTGTAGGAAGTTCCCAGTGTCGGCATCATTTTTATAAAGTGGAAATGTAAATAAATCCATCCATCCTCATAAGGCTTATGGGGGGTGCTGGAGCCTATCTCAGCTGGCTTTGGGCAGTAGGCAGGGTATACCCTGGACTGGTTGCCAGCCAATCGCAGTAAATCAATAAATCCATTAATGAAAAGTTGAACATTGCGAATGAAGCTTTTGGGGTTTTCTTTAGGGTTCATAAAAGGTTTCAAAAGATATTTGCAGACAGTGAAAAATTGTCTGAATATGTTTCAAATGTCTTTTGCAACTAACGTCTGTGAACATCTTACAAATCCTGACAAAAACACAAAATTCGCTACGATCGCAAGCATTCACCGCTCAGATACCAACTTTATCGGCCTTCAGATTTGTAAACAGGCTGAGGCCGATATTTGTCAAAATGCCAAATATCGGCACTGATAATCGGCCGGGACGATATTTGGTGGTCTATCCCTGTTATTGACAAGGGCATTGCATCCCAATCCGCCTTCCCTACGGATGCCAGAGGACATTCCGAGGTCACAAGACTCTTGTTTCTAATGTGGGATGAGGAAATAAAAGCGTGAGTTAATTCCCGCCGGCGTGGGAATGTAATGACTTGGCCTGCTGAGCTGAGACGGAACACGTCTCCCAAGGTGTCGTGGATGGCAGCCTTGAGAGAAAAGGTGTACGCGGGCAGAGGTTTCTTATCCAAATGAATGAGGAGCCTTTCATCAGGGGTCCTTATTGAGTCATGGCATCCCACAAAAGATCTTTCTTCTTTGCAGAGTGCGCCAACATTTCTTACACTTACTTCCTGCTCCTATCTGGGAGCACTTGCGCTGCTATTCATCTATTCCCGTCGCATCTCGCCTCGTGCCGGCCGGGCCATCTTTTCAACGACCCCCCCACCCCTACCGCTCCCTCCACCTCGCGCCACGCTAGGGGAGCTAATTCTTAGCCGCACAAAAAACGTCCGTCACGGATTGCCTCGCCGCCGTCCGCCTGTGAATTAGCCGTGTGATTACACTGAGCTCCAGTCGCTGCTCGGATTAGCGCCGGCTCCCGCTCGGGCCCTCCGATTTTGGAGAAAGCCCGGGGCCCGGCGGGGACCAGGCGGCGAGAGCGCTGCTAGCGGGCGAACGGGGTTGCCGCAGAGCCACGTGACGGGGGCGATGGGGAAAGGCCAGCCAGATAGCAAGGCTGCCAGGAAGCCGCTGCGAGGACCACATTGGGGGATCGCGTTTTGGAGATGCAAGTAGATCCTTCGGAGAGCTAAACTTGGTCTTTGTTGGCATCATGCGGTGGTGAAATGTCAGTGGGTGCGTGAAAGCATCATCTCTACCCTGGGGATCTTCTTGTGACTGAAGTTTTCACCTTCAACCCAAGACTTGGAGGCCGAAATGTTATCTCATCTTCAAATGATAGGAGAAGCCTTTAGGAAGTTAGCTTTTTAGCTCAAAAACCTGTTGTGGGACGGAAATTAAACCGTAGAAGCCAATCTACAATCTTGTATCCTACTAAACTCTAAAGTACCTTTCGCAGGTTCAAAAAGGTACATGGATGTTCTTGCCTGAACCACAGTCCAAACACAATCCTTCAGATACTTCTAGACTTCACTATGGGTTCATAAAGTCAATCTTTCGGCCACTGGGATCTTTTCCAATGGCTCAAATGTTTAACTTCAACCCAAGACTGCAAGCTCTTGTTGAGGCCCAAATGTTCTGTGCCATATTTGTCAACTGTGGGTGTGTGAAGCCCTTTGAGACGCTTTTGTGATGACGGGCTATGTAAATAAACTTGACTTTTTTTCCGCAGTCATCCATCGCAGATCCATTACCAATACACAGGTAACATTACAACTAATTTTCAGTACAAAAATGTACACAAATGTTCTCAAACGGTAAAAGTCAAGTGTCAAGGGTAGAAAAGTTGACGGCATACGAGGGCCGAGAATCAGTGCCTGAACCAAGGGCCTTGAAGTGCTCCTGAATGCAACATGTTTGTCGAACATGACAAGTTTGAGGTCAACTGTACTTTAGACGTGCCACCGCCAAAGCTAAAATGAGAAGTCTCAGTTCTGAAGTCTTTCTACAGGCCTTTAAACCCAGAACTCGAGCAAACAGATCAAGACCTAAGAACTCTTATGTATCACTCAAAGACCCTAATGTGTCTTTAAGGGAATTATTACTCGTATTTGACTTGGCATTGTCTGGCATGTTTCCAAACTGTTAATCACCACGATCGGATTCCTGGTTGGTTGGAAAAATGCTGGATACTAGGAGAAGAAAGCCATGTGCCATTAGCCTCGGGATGACTTGAAAGCCATAGACAGGCGGGATAATGAAGCAGTAAAAAGAAAATCGAGAGAGGACGAGTCGTAAAGCCAAAAGCACCAAATGGTCCTGGGTGCGTGTGAGCGATTATTAAGCTTTGCTGCGCTAGCGTACAATAAAGATAGCGACTTATGACTGAGACCTGTTTTTTACTCTCGCTTTCTCTTTTTTTTTTATATGCCTTGCGAGAACGAGCGTGGATCCATTTGGAAGCGGCGTTGATTACCTTGCGCAATTTGATTTTTGTGAAATCTAAGCAGAATTTTTAATGCTACGCGGCGGCGGCGGCGGCGCTCAATAACGTGACTGATAAGCGACAGTGCAATGGCCTGTATAAATCTGTGACTGAAGACATGGCGGTTATCTCGCCGCCCTCACATCCTCCCTCTCGCTGTTCCCTCCTGGCTTTTTTTTTTTTTTTCTCTCCCGGTGTCTCATAGCAACGCAGCCAAGGCGCCGATGGCCGGCGTTGGCCATCCTCATCCTCTGGATCGATCAGACCTGCGGATGCATTTTTATCTGGCGTTTCCGCTTCTTGTTGTCCTTTCTCATAAAAAGCAGATAAAGCACGCTTCATTAGACGGGTCGGTGTGTGTTTGTTGCGCTGCATTTTATGCCGCTTGGTTACTAATAATGTTAAAAAGACACGCGCACGTATGGGACGAGATAAGGCGGATGCATTATTTAACATGGTGGACTAATGGGCCAGATTGTCCCCGCAACAATTGAATAACATCAGTAGATAAGAGCAGCATCTTAAAGGATGGGCCTGCCTGCGGAAGCAAAGATAGCGCCGGGCCGTGCCCACCAGCAGCAGGGGGCCACAAAACACCAAAATGGCTGGCTGGGATCTGCGGCGCGCAAGTATTGACAGGAGAAGAAGAAGAAGCAAGCGGCGAAATCGATACGGCTGCTCGCTATTAATCTGCTATCTTTGACTTTTCATGCTAATGGCTGCAGTCATCTGCTAAAGTGGCTTTCAAGTGCTTAGAGGGCACATGATAGCATCTTATCAGCCGGCTGGGACGGGGTCTCGCTTCGCAACCTTCTTGTCCACATCAAGCTACCCGGGGACTTGGCTGACTTCACTTTACGCGTCCTTCAACGCAAAACTCTTGTCTTCATTTTCCTGATCGTCTTGTATCTCTTCCTTTTCATTCTCATTTTTCTTTTCCATTTCCATCGCCTGCCCCTTCTTCTCTTCCTACTCCTTTCTTTTCTTCATCTTCTGGTTTTCCTTCTTCTGCTCCTCCTGTTCCTCCTCGATTTGCTCCTTATTCTTGTCCTTTTCCTTCTGTCTCCGGTCTTGTCCATCTGCTTCCTCTCTTCCTTCTAATTTTCATTCTTCTTCTCCTCCTTTTAATCCTCCACATTCATTTTCCATTTCCTTCTCTTTGCTTCTCCTTTGCCTTTTACTATTCCTATTGCTTCTTTTCCTCCATGTCCTTCTTCTCATCCTCATCCTTTGGCAGGTGTCCATGTTCAGGTCCTGGTACCTGACGGACTCTGTCCACCCTGCTGGGAATATGAGGGATTCCGTGTTTGGGTGCCAGGCACTGGCAGCAGGCCCGACTCACTGATCCCTTTGGACGCCTTCCACTGGCTGTGGTCCCTGCAAGCCTCCCTCCGAGCCACCTCCCCCCACCCAGCAGCCTGCGTCTCATGTAAAGGCAATGACAAACTTCCTCCTTTCGCCCAACGACACTTTTCATCTCCATCAGGAAGCGAGCGTTGGTGTGCAAACCGTTTCTCCGAGGGCCGCATGCAGAAAAAATGGAAGGGTGCAAGGGCCTCTTTGACATTCTTCAGCTTGAATTCACAAAACAGACGAAATGTGATCCTTCATGCTAAAGTATTTGAGATTGCTTTACTACATCTTCATTTAGAGGAAAATGGCTACAGCACAGCTTTCTGTTCAAGGTGATGAAACGGATTTATCTTTATTCACTGGGCTGTTATGAAGTGAAATTTTGTTGCATTTTTAGTTTTAGTTTCTTTACATCTTTGCATATCATCGCTGTAGGCGGAATCCTTGCATCTCCAAAATGACTACTTTTTAGGTACCGTAAACCACATTCAATCAATATAACACCACTCTAAATCGTATTCAATCAAATCACTAATTTAATTCACAAAAATACAAAACAAAACACTAATTTATTACACTTTTATTACCATCAGCTAAAAGGCTTTTTCACAAAAAGCAAACGACTGTTGATTACCGGTATATCATTTTCTCAAGCAATTATGTCATTAAAAAAATGCAAACTTCCCTTAATGACTGACCCGCTCCCACTGCACCAATGTCTAAATTCATAATTTTCTAATAAATATCCAGACTTTGAATCTTGAGCTGACATAATGCTGCATGGCGCCCGCAGAGTGTTTTATGACACTTCTCAGACGGTTCAATCATCCAAGCACGTTAATCGATCTGTTCTCAAGCCATTTTTGACACTTTGAATTGATTAATCATATGTAAAAATGATGTGGGCACAGACTAGGAGTATAAATAATAAATAATAAAACTAATAATACAAACATCCACACACATTTTTTATGTTCTACAACTTGTGCCACAAATGGCCCTTGGGCCTTAAATTGGACACCCTTCTATAGATTAATACCGATTAACCCAAAAGTAGAATCACCCCACCCACTAAGGACCCCCCCGACGCCCACCCCCCTTCAATGGAAGCCCAATGTTTGGCCACCGCCTTCGGAATTACGCCTTCTCTTCTATTGTCTCGGGAGGCTTTCGCGGCGAGCTGAGTGACGTGCAAAAAGCCCCCCCGCCCTCCGGACCCCCCACCCCCCACCCCTAAATGAAAATGTTTTAAATCTGTGTGCCCGTATCAACTATTTGGGATTATCCAATATCTTTACAAATACAGCTGATTATCCCATTAAGCTGAACTCTAGCTATAAATAGTTTTAATGCTGATGTCGATTTGTGGGGGCTGTCGAGGGGATAAGTGTTTCTTTTTTATTCTTATTTTTTTTTTTTTATTATCAGGCCCCTCAATCCCCAGCCGAAACACACGCAAGGCTGTGTGGAACGCCTGTGGTCCTTTCTGTGCATGCTGAATATTGGACACTAATACCATTCTGCCTTCATTTCTTTCTTCTTCATTTTTTTTTGGGGGGGGGGGGGATACGTCTCACCTCCAGAGGAAAAAGTCCGGCAGAGGACTTCTTTTATCCGCACTCTCTCTTCTCCCGCTTCTTCATTCTATTGCATTTATTCATATTCAGCAGTCAATCATTTGTGTGGCTGGTGAGGCAGCAGGCAGGCAGAGAGAGAAATCCGGAGATTGCAGATGGAAGTGCTATTTTTTTTTTTCATGTTCTTATCCTCGCGCATTTGAAGCGGCGATGTGGAAAAGCGCTGGGAGCACCGCTTTACATAGTGGCGCCCCCCCCAACCCCCCATCGCAAACCGCCCCCCCTCATCAAAAGCCGCCAATCGGGCCTAAATCAGCATGCAAAATGCCACTCAACCCTGTAGCCTTTATTAAAGTTTGCAGGGACTCAATTTGAGATAGCGATCGTTCCTATTAAAAAGCCAAATGTAAGATAGTTTTTTTTTTTCCCCTCTAAATCTCAGAGTGGAATGGAATTGTTAATCAGCATAGGCTGATGTGATTTCTCTGTCACAAATCCTGCCCTGGGCTCAGTGGCGCACCAGCTTTACCGTAACTTCGGGCTTAGCAGTCGCCACGGAAACCAGGGGAGGAGGATTCGCATCATGTGTGTGTATGTGGGGGTGTAGGTTGTGACAGGGTTGGGTGGGAGGGGGCGATGTTGGCTTAGCCCCCCCCCCGCCCTCCGCTTCCTCCCCTCGATCTCCACCAGTCAGCCATCAGCTTCTTGACAACGAGGTCTTGATTGAACAGGACAGCAAATGGCCGACCTGTGACCACTTTGTCTTTCCACTTCCTTGTACGCCGTGCAGGGGCCGGAGCGGGGTGTGAAATTGAGGTCTTAACAGGATGAGAAGGGGCCGCTTGGCCTCCGTCCTGCCTGGCATGGCCCACTGTTGGGAGGCTGAGCCATGGACCCTTTGCCCCCTCCCTCCAAACTTCCCCCCTAAAAGCCAAAATTCTCTGCTTCAGATTAACCGCTCGAAACACACAAAACATCAGCTGTCCAATTTAAAACAAAACAAAAACAGACATTTCTGATTTAAAAAAAAAAAAAAAAAAAAAAAAAAAAGAAACAATGTCTTGTGGCTTGTGTCACTTGCTAGGCCACACCCCTTAAAGGCATACATCAACACATGAATGCTTTTGGGCGTGTGCCCGCGTGTGTGTATGTGTGAAAGTTTCATCTTAATTCCACCTTGTAAAAACAATTTCTTTACATTACAGATGTCAAGTCGTAGAATTGCCTGATTTGATTAGTCAACTTGTGATTAATCGCTAATTAATCGCACATTTCTCGGTTGTAAATGTACGATAAAAAGATTTATAGCATAATGCTAACAAACAATGTAAACATCATTGACGGGCTAACAAAAATTAGCTTAACAGTTTTCACAAAAAAATGAATTTACATACACATAATTTAACAATATGAGCGTATATTCTTCTGAGTCCTATTAATGAAGTTCAGTTGTGACTTTCTTCTTTTATTCCATTTTACGACAGTGGACACGCATGCATCTCCTCCATGTTGATGTCAGAGGTCATTTGTAGATGATTGGCAACCGTCGGCTTCTTAATTTTGCGATGCATTGTTGCCAGGGTGCAATTTTTGTTGTTGTTATCATCACGGTGAGGTGACACATGGCTCAAGCGTACATTTATTTTCTTAATTATCCCGCCGTTGTGCGTTTGCAATCCGCGTTTAGACGACCTCGTCCGTTAGCCGCCGCCGCCTCTGCAATCTGTGGGTGGCTAATTGAATGTGATTTTAATGGCGTGTGTGTAATCCAATGCTGCGGCTGCACAGTGAAGGTTGGATGTCACTGGGGAATCATCATCATCATCATCATCATCATCATCGTCATTATCATCATCCAAGTTCTGTTTGTGATGTGTGCAACAATTACTCTCTGGGAACAAAGCTGTTGCAAACATTGTGACATCGCCGCATTGTCGTGGCTAGTTTAGCACTAGCATTTGAACTCAAGCTCCGGTCTTGTTACAGCTAGATGCCATTTTGTAACATCATTGCCACATGATTATTTTTTTTTTTTTTGCAACATTGTGGCTAGCTGAGGGTTAGCTTTGACAGCTAGCTGTGTTATTGTTTGTGTAGCTAGCGCAACTGCTGCAATGTTGTGACATCATCACCCTTCAGTTAGATCGGGGGCATGGTGGGAATATTTTAGCTGGAGGTTTGGATTAATCGACAGCTATTCATATGTCAACAACTATTTTGATCATCGATTACTCCTTTATGTATACCTGGTTTCACGTGAAATGCCATGTAACCCGACTGTTTATTTTTGTTGAATTGCAATGACATTTTCATAGGTCGGCTTTTACTTTGGGAAGCAATTATCAATATATTTTCAGATTTTCTGACTGATGTTATGTAACAAAGCAGTCAGTGAGCCATAATCAATTCATGTCCATTTGAAATGATAATAATGACATATTAACAAGGAAATTTCACGTTTTTGTGTGAATGACGTAAGCGTATCATCTGAAAGGATTTTTGTTGTTTGTTGCAGTGTTTAAGCGTTTCTAATATTTTGCTTTAGTGACATGAAAGTGTGTGCGCTTTAGCATGCCGGGCCCATCTCGCATCTTTTGTCTCAGCTCGGAGGGCAAACACGCTCACACGCGACTCCCCTGCCTAGGGGGAAAAGTCTTTGGGCGCATTTCCTCCTCGGTATGATATGTTTACCAAATACCTGTTTAGAATGCGGCGGCGATGGCGGCGGCGGCTGCGCGTGTGCGGCGGCGGCGCGCGCGCTCCCCTCCGGCCCCCGCCGTAAATGTGGGTATTATTTGTCAGGCCTGGCAGTGTCTCCAGGCTGCTTCAGAGAGATACAAGGAGGCGAGTGATAAGGAGAGCATCAGAAGGGCAGTTAATTGCCTGCAGTCTCCGGGAGCCGGGGAATATTTAAAATCTATGGGATTAAAGGCAGATTAAAAAGTGCAGAAGCAGTGGGCCCAATGGCGCTTAAAGATTGCAATCAGCAAGGGTAATGGGAGGAGGGAGGGGGAGGGAGGGAGGAGGTTGGGAAAACATGAACCAATGGAAGGGGGGGTGGGGGTGCGAAATGACAGATAGGAAATTTAGACGCCCCGGGTTCCATCTTGTAAGCACGATTCATCTACGTGTAAATCGCTTTTTTTCCCCCCCGCTCCTCGTCAGAGGCCGGCGACGCTCGTCTCGGCACTCTTATCGCACCATCGGCGAATTAAAAAGCACCGCCGCTTTCTCCCCTGCGAGGATTAAGAAGCGTGAATTGAAGACGGCACCAAAATATGACTAATAAAAAAAATAAAATAAATAAATTAAAAAAAGCTACGCAGTCCAAAATGTGCCAAAAAAATTGTCATGTCAGATGAGCTAACCAGCACCAGCGCTAATGAGTTCAACTTGGACCTTTTTTAAGAACGGGGCAAGATCCCTAATTGTTTCTTATCTAAACCTCAGCATGTAATCCTGTTAATGGCCACACCAAAAATAAAAAATAAAAAATAGTATTCTTGAAAAATATTAAATATATTTTGATCAAATCAGACAGCCGACTGAGCTAGCATGCTAATGATCTTATCTCGGACTTTCAGCATTTTTTCAGATGGGCTAAATCTCTAATTGCGCCTAATCTCATCTACAGCAGGTAATCCTGTCAATGGGCACACCAAATATTATTTTAAATGTCAAGTCAGCAGCAGAGCTAACATGTTAATGAGTTTAGGGTACAGGTTATCATTAAAAACAAAAACAATTGCCACTTTTACCCAACAAAATCCACAATTGTTCCTAATCTAATCTACAGCACGTAATCCTCCTAATGACCACGCCAAAAATTGATTTCTTCACAAAATATGTCAGATGGTCGAAACAGCACCAAAGCTACCATGCTAACGATCCTATCCTGGGCGTTTGTTCGATTTTTGTTGTTGCTGCTTGGACAATTTTTTTTTTTCTCAAGAATGGGTGAAAAACTTTGAACTTGGACCTCTCCAAAGTTACTTCCTGCAGTCTAAACACAAAATAATCCACGAGAGTTTACGTGCTATCTTTCAACTATTTTCGACGTGCAAAATCCACAATTGTTTGCAAACTAATCCACAGGCGGTGTCATCAAAATCAACTAAAGAAAAATATATGTTTTAAAAAAGAAAAATAAATAAATAAATAAATTGCCGTCGTCATCTATTCCGCCCTTTCAAGAGGTTTGCCTTTGGTGGAAAGATTAGCCTTATAAATTATGCATGGCGGTAATCCGAGGCGGCGATAGAATCTTCGGCGTGTTGCGGGGGGGCATCGCCGCTGCTGCCGCCGCCGCCGCTATAAATATGAAACAGATGTTGGTGACATTTGAAGAAAGTCCAATTGGACTCACCAACCCACCCCACCAAACCAAACCCACCAAACCCACCAAAGCGCTCTCCCGCCTGCCGTCCTTGCTGTTTAATCCCATGCTTAATAGATTGACTCCCTGTATTATCTGTCAATAATATAAATAAATAAATAAGTAAATAAATAAATAAACATGATTTTTTTTATGATGCATCATGTGGCTGATTTATTTATCTAGTTTGTTTGTTTGTTTGTTTGTTTGTTTGTTTGTTTGTAGCGTGTGTGTGCAAACTTAAGATCCAAAAGATGCCTCCTTAAGAATGACCCTTCTATCTTAATGTTAATATACAATTGAAAACAGCATTAGTGGGCTAATGATTGTGTTATTATCCATTAATAAACAATGGACATTTAACTACAAACGGTGGAGAAACACATGGAGACAGACAATAGGACAGCACTTGTGGACATATATTCTTTATCCATTGTGGGGAAAAAAAAAGACTTTAATTCCACTTTGAGTGACTGAAAGTTGTAGTCTCGTCTTCATTTGTCTATATGAGTGTATTTTAACTTTCACTAATGGGTGTACTCACTTTTGTTGCCAGCGGTTGAAATATGAACGGCTGTTTGTTGACATCCGGCGGTGCAAATGAAACATGTCGCTGCATTTTCGGCGGCCTCATATATTATTTTTTTGCATCTAATGTATTCCATTCTTGTGTGTGTGCGTGTTGGCCTGTCAGTCAAAATGGAAGCGTGAGGTCTTATCTATTTGGCAAACGGGACCGCTAACCTCACCTCTTCCTCTTCATCCTCCTCATCCTCACTCCCAGTGATTGTGAGCATGTGTGTGCGTGTGTGCGCCTACTCGGTGATGTTTAGTGAGTATTTAGCTTGTCACATGGTTCGACATGCTCGTCAATGTGAGATTGATACGCACGCACTCGCACACATGCGCGCCATCCCGCCCCCGAGGCTGCTGGGTTACCTTGGCAACGGGGGCCTGCGTGCTTGAATGACAGCCCCTTTCGATTTATGAGGTCATCTCTCTGGATCTTTCTCACACACGCACACGCACACAGGTGAGGCTCTATAAGGTTGCATTTAATAAAAAAGGCATCTATAGACAAGTCACGTGTCCACATATACACACACGCACACACACACACCGGGCTGTGTGTGTGTGTGTGCAAAGGAGCAGTCAGATAAGCGGTAATTAGACAAGGGGAGGGCAACAATTAACCTGCTACCTCCCACAACACCCCCCGCCCTCGACACAACCCACCCACTACACGCACGCACGCTCCCTCAGGCCACTGTCTTTCAGCAGCATGATGATAACATGGAGTCAGAGGCTGGTCACATGGGTCACGTCCTTGTGCTGCTCCATGTGTGTGTGTGCGTGTGTTGACAGCACGCAGCATTAAGGGGTCTTAAAGTGTTTGTTTGCTAGCAGAGCCTCAGGGTGTGTGTGTTTATGTATATGCGTGTTTTTGTCTGTTTGTACGTGTGTGTGTGTGCGCGCGGGTACAAAATGTCCGCTCCTGACAGGTCAAAGGCAGGTCAAAAAACGGCATGTCTTCATCATCATCTTCTTCCTTGTCATCGGAAAACACAAACGCACACACAAACACGCAGCCTGCAAGGGTGCGTTTGATTTATTGTTTCTGAAACTTTCACTTTTTTGGGGGGTTCTCCTTCCATCGCCGCCACCTGCCAATCACGCGCCAAACACTTGTCAGGAGTTGAATTATTGCGGCGACATTCCAAACATTTTCACGCACTAATGCAAGGTGTGTTCGTGTGCATGTGTCCGTCTGTTTGTAAGTTATTGTTTACATTTGGAAATATTGGCAAATATTTTTGAATCTGTGACATCATAGAACACTTTGAAGTTAATTTCATTTCATTTTTATCACAATTTTCTGAAACATTTTTCTATGCTGGAAAAACACAAAAAGACAGAAATTAATATCTCACAAAATTGACGAAACCCCTCGTTCTTGTTACATTTTCACCTGAGGTATACTCGCTTTTGTTGCTAGTCGTGTAGACATTAATAAAGTGATATTTGACTCACTAGATCTCCCAGAACCGTCATTTTGACTGTTCTCAAAATTGGATTTGTTGTTACTCTGTTTACATAGATCAACACTGTTACTGGTCTTTTGACTTTTCCTCTATCTGTATTAGTGTTGTTCCGATACCGATACTGGTATCGGCAGAGGTGCCGATACTGCATTAAAACAGAGTACTCACAAATAACATGACGATGCCATTAATTCCAACGCTAATATGCGATTTTGGATGCAGCATCTTGTGTCTTGCTGTTGTATGACATTCGCCGGTATGTGACATGTTCATTGCATGCCGATCTAAGATATCCTATTGGCCCTTGAATGCTCTGAACCAATAGCAGGACAGTTTTTTCATGTTGAGGAAAAAAAAAAAACCTTAAGTATCGGTGTGGTATCGGCAATCGGCCGATACTGCAAAGATCGGTATCGGTATCGGGGGTCAAAAAACGGTATCGGAACACTAATCTGTATACATATCATTACTGCATTGCCATTTTATTGTATTAACAATTTTAAAAATATTTAATATTTAGGAGTAATTAGGAGTCAATGTGACTGCTCTATTCATTTCAATGTAAATCATTCGTGTTGCTGGGACCTGCGGGGTTGCGTCGCTGGGCTTCCGGAGCACTACCATTCAACGCAGAGTCTGACGAATCACAATGAGTGGTCGCTGGATCGCTCGGCAGTTTCAGACAGCAAGTCCGAACAAGACCAGCCCACCTCCACTAAAAGGAGCCGTGTACAGCTCCACTGGAAGTGGTGACGCGCGCTCAAGGTAGAGCAAACTTATAGTAAAAATTGCGCTCCTAGATGTGATGGAGTCATGACGTTTTTGGAAGTACAAGCCTGATAGTCGAAATTAATAGACCCATTTTCCACAGAAAAGCAAGAGAGGGGCTTTATTAGCTACTTAAAACAGCAAGTAATAACCATATTAGGCGATTACGTGAGTGCAAGAGCGCCACCCGTCAAAATGACTGCCCTGGGAGATCTAGTTGTTTTCGAATTCTAGTAGTTCTAGTGTTAAACAATTTTCAGCTGTGAAAAGTTAATATTTTGTCCAGAATTAATTTGATAACTTCATTATTTTTGATGTACAATGAATACCTTTAACAAGTAACATCACCTGTGCTGAAGAAGTAGGTAACGGCCAATCATGGCTCACCTGTTTTCTGGGTTTGGTCAGCAAAGTGAGCCATGATTGGTCGTTACCAACTTCCTCAGCACAGGTGATGTCATCATCACTCGACAGCAAGCCGAAAAATCACTTTTTAAAGCTACTATTTGTACATGAAAAATAATGACATTACCAGATTAATTATAGACAAAATATTACATTTTTACTGCTGAAAATGGATCAATGAGTTAAGTATTCCTTTAATGTTTTTTAAACATTATAACTAGGGATGTAACGATATCCAAACATCACGATACGATATTATCACAATATTAACGTCATGATACGATACTCATCATGATAATGTTTGGTTGGTGCCGATATTTTAAAAAAAGATCACAATATTGTAAGAAAAAAGAGCTCAACTAAGCACAATATTGTGCTTCTGTACATAACTGGAATACATATAAACCACCTACAATCTCTAATAACAATATTGAGGCACTTACTTGCTAATGCAAGCACACATTGATCGCTTCACAAGCCAATTAGATTCCCCTTCATCTGACAATTAGCATAGATTTTAAACATAGAAGGCCAAAGCATCCCTAATGAAAATTCAATTGCACTAATGAACTAGCTACTAGAGGGTGCTCGAACTGCACAAATGGAAATCAACTTTTTTAACAGATGTGTTCCTTTTAAATATTGTGCACATGACAACGACGATATTGTGGAAGTTTTAATATCCCAATATTGCCCTTTTTGTTACATCCCTAATTATAGCATACATACATAATGTATTTTCTGTAGTCAAAAGAAAGAAAATAATTAAAAATAGTGAGCCATCACCCTCACAATTTTGTCAATTTTCACTTAGGGGTGTACTCACTTTTGTTGCCAGGGGTTTAGACATTATTGACTTGTGTGTTGTTATTTTAAAGGGATGGTAAATGTTGGCTAATACGCAAGCTATCAATGACAAAAGGCACAATTTAAATCCTGTTTGAAACAAATATACAAACAAAATATTCACATTTCATAACATTTTTTAATGCCCAAAACGCATAAAAAAGCCATAATTGAAAATAATGCTGGGAGGAAATGTGCTATGACTTACCGACTGATACGTTTTCTCTTTCTATCCTTCCAAAAATGTTATTTTGAAATTATTTTCCACTTTGTTGACAATGAAAGGTGACTGTCAAAGTTCCCTGAGGGGGTTTCAGGTGTGTTTTTTTTTTTTTGTAATTATTATTATGACTTTGTCTGTGAGCAGAAGTCGGGCGCGTGTCAGAATGTTTGAAGCCTTCTCATCCTTCTTCCCCTCCCAGTAAAACAAACATTTGACGGCTTTTGTGGATGCTGTCTGAAGCGTTTTTTTAGCCGTTCAACAAGGCGGCGTGTTGGTGGCGGCAGCGGCGATGGTGGCGGATCTTTTGGCGTAATCACCTTGACACCCGTCAAGCGGCGGCGTGAAACAATACCGGCAAAATACTCGCAAGCGCACATCAAGCAGCTTAGAGGCGACGCCGCCTTCGCCGTGACGCTGATTTGCACTTTCATGCAAATAAGTGCTTTGTAGTCTCCGTATGAAAAGGTCTTATTAAATCTTACTTTGCATTATTCGCCCGTTTCGATGGGGAGGGGAGGGGGGGTATGAGCGGCAGAGGGGGGTAAATCTATCAAAGGCTTCACAATTCAATAAGTTGTTTTTTGTTTTTCTTATTTATTCCACATTTTAATTAACTTTGCAAGACGTTTGAAGCAGGGCGGCGAGCGAGGGCTTTCCGACTCCTTCAGATCTTCTTCGCCACTCTGCCGGCTTCTTGGGGGGGGGGCCGCAAGGTTAACTTTTTTTATTTTACACAGTCGACAAAAGCAGCTAGTGTTGCACAATTCATCAATTGTATTGATTGTCAGTAGGGGTTGAACCGATGAATCGACTAATCAAGTTGAATTCTCCACACTGATGTTTAAAGGTTGAATTTGACAAATAGCTGGCTAGTCGTGTTTATTCGGCAGTAGATGTTGAACGACAGTAATTAACCAATGACTGTACTACTCCGCATCAACATTTAAAGCATTTAAAGATGATTACGATTTTAATCGATTTTAATACAATAAACCCAGCAAATGTTTATTGAACATTTCATTTATTAAAAAACCATTCCTGTGCAAAATGTTCAGACAATAATAATAATAATATTGATTCTAAATCTGTTTAAAAGAGCTTCTTTCAACATGGCCCTGGTTGATCTCTTATACTCCGCTGCCACCTGCTGGCCGTTTTTGTAATAACTACCATTGCTTCAACTGTTCTCTTCGGTTCAGAGGCTGCATCAAAGCCTTCTATATACTTTTCGGAGCAAATGTCCTTAATTGCCACAATGCTACAATGGTAGCTATTGAAAGCATGTCTTGTAAACCACCTATGCAGTATTCTGCCACTTGTGCAAAATTGCAACTCACAATAACATCTGGATGTAAAAGAACATAAGCACAACAGCATTTGATAATCCAGAAGACAAAATTCAATTTCACGATTTAGCAAATGGTTTGATTTTCAAAATGACGATTTATCGAATGATTTCAATTTATTCCCCAGCCCTAAAGTCAACTCTTGTCTGCTAATTTGTCAGTGTAGGTTGAACCGATTAATTGATGAGTTGCTGTGTGGACTTGAACTCTCAAGATCGATGATGGGTCTGAAATGTATCCTCTGTGATAAATGGGGCTTCAATGCATATCTATAAGTTGGGGCGCGGAAAAGTCTCAGTTTACGATAAAAACAACTTGCCGATAGTGAAACCAATCTTTGCGCCCATTGTCCTTGTGGGAGGCTTTTAAAAGGGCTAAAACAACAAAATGTAATACTTCGGGGGCCACATCCTGTCAGACTGTAACGTCGGGGTGCGGCGTAAAGCGGACGAGGTAATGGGGCGGGGCTTGCCCATGCCCGAGCGTCGTGTCGGATGTTGGCGGCGGCCCTGTGAAAACGCCGCTAAAAACCTCGTGCTTTCAATTAAAACATCCATCATGGATTAGTCACACAAAAACATACCTAAGTGTGCTGCCTGGGACTTACAAAGGGCTTACAAATCCCACCTCGCCGCCTCGGGCTGCGGCTGTGGCGGCGGCGGCGCGCACACGCCGCAGTGTCCTTCCTCGTTTGCTCATGTGTTGCGTCAAGGCTAAAGTGAGCGATGAGTCGCCGAGTCAAACACTAACCAGCGCTATTTTTAACTTGGACCAATGGCGTCAGACGACGAGAGTGCAGCGAGACCCCGCCCACTGGGATTTGGGGGGACCAGGCCAACCTGACTCCCACACTCCCCAGTTGGGCTTGGCATCATCAAGATCCATTTAGAATCATCAATGATGTCATAGAAAGGATAGTAATGATGTCATAGTTTGTTGTTGTTTTTTTAACAGGGGTAGGGCATGGGTGCCTTGCTCAGTGGTCCCTCAACCAATGCAGGTCTTAAAATTGGAACTATAAAAAAAAAAACACACACACACATTAAAGCGCCTTGTTGTCTGCTGTGAGTGCACGCATGTTGTAGAGGGAATCTCGGCATTGACGAGTGACCAAGATTATTAACGAAATAAACTAAAATTGAGAAGAAAAAAATGCACACACAAAATAAAATCAAAGCAAAACTGGTAAAACTACGTTTATAGATATAAACTAAAATTATAATTATAGCAAAATTGGTCTTTGTTTTTGTAAATAAGCTTTTGGGATTCATTTTAAATAATTTTCAAAATATATTATTCCTGAACATCTGCAGGTCTTAAAACTGGAACGTTAAAAAAAAGAAAGAAAAAAAGAAACACGTTTGAGTGCCTTGTCGTCTGCTGTGAGTGCATGCATGTTGTAGGGGGAAGATCAGCACTGACTAGCTAAAACTTAAATTGAGAAGAAAAAAACACACACAAAAAATCAAAGCAAAAAATGCTAAAACTAATACGTTAATAAAAATAAACTAAAACTAATTAACTATAACTATAATTGTAGTAAATCCGTTTTCGTTTACATATTTGTCAATATGATAAATAAGCTTTCGGGATTTATTTTAAATAATTAAAAAAATAAATTATTGATGAACGTCTGACAACAGATACTCAATATATGAAAAACTAACTAATACTAAAGCTAATAACATTTTTTAAAAAGCCTTAATAAATTTAAAGAAAAAAAAAAGTGAAAACGAAATGAAAAATTAATTACAGTGTTCCCTCATTATCCACTGGGGTTAGGTTTAAAAAAAATACCCGCAATAAATGAAATCTGCGAAGTAGTTAGATTTGTGTTTTATAAATGTTTTAAGGCTCAAAAACCCTTCACAACACATTTTATACACTTTTCTCATTGAGGCATTTACATTTTCTCACAGTTCTCTCTTGTTTAAACATTCTCAATGTTCAAACCTTCATTAATTTTACAAAATAGGCACATTCCTGTAAAAAATAATTAATGCAAAATTGCACTAAAAAAAAAAAAATCTGCAATACAGCGAGGCCGCGAAAAGTGAAACGCAAGGGAACACTGCATAAATCAAAAATCCCAAACTCTAATCACCCTGCTGGCGACCAGTCAGTCGTTTGTCCATATGATGGTGAGGCGCCTGTTTTGTTTGCTCCAGTCTACTAGCGCGATTCCAGTGGCGTCCCGCGCAGGCATGGCGGCGCTTGCTTGTTAGCCGAGGAGCCAATCTTTGTTCCCAACGCTGATAAGAAGCTAAAGTGCCGGCAGGGCCCGCCGGCGTCCGCTCTTGGGCCGGCGTAATGAATATCAATGGCAGTCGATGCGAGGGCCACGGCGGTCCCGCCGGGCGTCCTTCCCTTCCCTCGCTCGCTCGCTGGCTGCCGCATGGAAATGCGGCGCTAATGTATGCTAATGCTATGTAAACACGGCCTGATCTGAGCGCGAGACGAGATTGACGCCAGTCGCGCAAAAGCCCGGCGAGCGAGCGCGACGTCGCCCGTCAGCGCATCTATTTATCCGAGGCGTGTTGGCCCCACGGCGAGATGGTGCTTTTGCGGGGACGTCGTCCTGCGCCTTCTTCTGAATCACAATCAGAATCGTTTTTTTTATGGGCCTAGTATGTCGGATATATGTTTGTCTCTGGTAGTAGGGTTGTAGTTGTTGTTAGGATACAAAACACGAGTGCACATGATCCAGATCGTCATCTCCTAGGACACTGGATTGGTCGCAGGTTCTGTCGATTGTGATGCTAATGCTGATTCTCATAAGTGTATGAGTTTTTTCTTTGGAATGCGTAAATTCAGGAGATTGGATAAGAAACATAATAAACAAATTGCCGGGCTTTTCCACGTAAAATGAGTGACTAGTTCAGAAAGACAGGTGGGTTTCGTGACTGCCAAAATGTGAAAATTCAGGGCTCCTCTGTATGTTCTTTATCCTCTGTAAAGAACGATTAGTATGACAGACGACCCCTGTGAACAGCAAAAATCCACATATTGAAATGCATTAACTGGGGGTAGTAAATGTTTCGGGGTTTTTTATTTTGTTTGTTTGTTTGTTTGTTTGTTTGTTTGTTTGTTTGTTTGTTTAATGGGGAGAAAATAGAGGGAAACATAATAATATTTTTTTTAAATTGGGTGATGCCCTGTGGTTGGCTGGCAACCAGTCCAGGGTGTCCCCTGCCTACTGCCCAGAGTCAGCTGAGATAGGCGCCAGCAACCCCCGCGACCCTTGTGAGGAATAAGCGGTCAAGAAAATGGATGGATGGATGGATGGATGGAAAAATTGGGTGAAAAAAACTCAGTGAATCCACAGTTGTTGTCCCACGATTATACGGTAGTGTCTGTGTATTAATTATGTATTATGTTGCCACCTGGTGGCCAAGCCATGTACACCAGATGGAACAGCGCAATGTCCATTGAATTAAAGCATGAAAACACATTTATTTTAAAAATCAATTAATCTATTGATTATTTGTTCCATTCTTGGTGGAACTGGATTTTTTTTTATCATTTTTTATGCATATATTAAAAAACTGAACATTCTTTGATGAAGAGTCAGCAAATGTACATTAAAATACATTTTCCACGTCAGAAAAACATCCATCCATTTTCTTGACCGCTTACTCCTCACAAGGATCGTGGGGTGCTGGAGCCTATCCCAGCCGGCTTCGGGCAGTAGGTGGGGTACACCCTGAACTGGTCGGCAGCCAATTGCAGGGCACACAGAGACAAACAACCACTCACACTCACAAGCACACCTCGGGACAATTCGGAGCACTCAATTAACCTGCCATGCATGTCTTTGGAACGTGGGAGGAGACCGGAGTACCCGGAGAAGACCCACGCGGGCACGGGGAGAACATGCAAATCACCCAGGAAGGCTGAAGCCTGGACTCGAACCCAAGTCCTCAGCACTGGGAGGCGGACGTGCTAACCAGTCAGCCACCGTCCTGCCCGTCAGAAAAACATTTAGGAGGAAATCGGAGAATGTTTACTGTTGAGAGATTAAATTTCCGATGACTTCACAGTAAACAAGGTCGCTAAACGTTGAACGGATGATGCCCGTGTACACAACTTTTGAATTCCTCCATCATGTGACGGCGCTTGCGCTCCGTTGCAATGTTGGCCGTTCTTCGGCCGAATCTAACAAGTTGCCGAGGTGCGATTAGAAGTGCAAGTGCACGAGGCAGGTGGCTGCTCACCTGCACTTGACACCCATCAGGGAGTTATCCGCGTGCGCGCGTACGCGTGTTTATGTGTGCGTGCGGTTTATCAGTTAAGCCCCAAACAGGGAAAGTTCATCCTCTGTGTAGATGCTATCTGGCCGTGTTGACAGCCGCGAGTCTCGGCTAAGCTGCTGTGCTGAGCACGTGACAAGAGCGCACCGCCGCCGCCGCTTTGTGCAGTTTTTGCCGCTTTGTGTCACCCAAAACTCCAATTAACTCATTCACTGCCAGTCATTATAGAAAATTTTTACATTTCCAATACTCACGTGATATTACATTCAATAATTATATATAAACCGAATCTACCAAATAACAGAATAGACTCCCTACTTTTTGTCCCGTCCCGTTCTTTTATAATTGACAGCAGAAAAATGTAGGTTTGCCAAAATACGGCCATTTCTCCCATGCACTCTGAAACTGTGTTTATTTCCTATAAAATGGGGCAATGATGTCATCTACCGGTGGTTGGGCATCAGTAAAGTTGTTTCCAAGTTTGATATTTACAGTGGAGCATGCTCAGATTCGCCCCCATTTAGCACCGCTCTAAAAAATACAATTGACAAGTATACTTGTCAAAGGCAGTGAATGAGTTAATCAGCGCACCAACTGCGGAATTGCGCGAACCTCCGAGTGGACCGACTGGTTGGGCCGGTGTTCATGTAACAGACACCATAACTGTTTTTACTTGGCAAGTTAAACCTCCACGACACATTTTGTAACTGTTGGCGCACCCCCAAAAAGCATAAAGGCAAATTGTTTATTTTACAATCTAATTATAATACCAAATTGCCATGATAATTTTAATCTGTGCACACGACAAAACATTTTGCTGCCACACATCAATAACGGTTTTGATTAAAATACTAATCTCTCATTTCAAGTAATTCTAGCCTCGCACCCCCTTTCAACATCCCGGCATAGTTGGTGCACCTTGTCTTTGGTGCACAACCCTTCAAACATCAAAACTAATACGTCAAATAAAAGCCAGTTGATAACACACACTTTTCTTCGCACACAGCACTTGTAGCAGATAACGCACCCCCAGTGGTGTGCGTAACAACCACAATTTGGGGATCTTTATTCCAGACAATATTTTTGCTGCCTCACAGGTTACAGTTTCTGCGGAAATAATTTGGTTTTAACCAATTTTAAGAGTTGGCGCACCCAAACTCACTGGTGCACACGCGAGGAAAAAAATCAAAATAAAAACAATCACAACAAACCCATCACATGCTCCCCAATTACATTTTTAATCTTGGGTGTACGCAGCACACTTTTGATATACAGTCCAAGTGGCGCACCCCCTCACCCCACAAATCCTCCTCAAAAACAACAACAAAAAAACAGAAAACACATTTTGCAATATCTTAATTTGTGTTTAAATAAACATTTTTTTTTTCATTTGACGTTCTCTGCCAGCCTTTCACGATTATTTTAATTTTAGTGCACCCTTTCAACATCCTGATACAATTGATGCATCCCCTCCTCTCCACACACAAAAGACTAAAAGTCCAAGACCACAGGTTCAGAATAATCCTGTTCTACGGTATACTTACTAAGTAAAGTTACCCTCTCATTGGTGTTTCTAGAATATAAACGCCCTTTCATATCCCGATTTGGCGTACATCCTCTGCCTCACACACCCGGCAAAAATATACCAGTTTGAAAATCTCAATTTCAGACGTTTAAATTAAATTAATCCTTTCATTGAGCTTTGTCTGCCAGACTTTCCCTAACATTTCAAGCAATGCACCCCAGAGTTGATGCACCCTCTCTCCCCTGCACACCCCCAAAAAACTCAGTCAATACAGGCATTTACTTACCAAACATAAAATCAACACCATCATGTAAAAATGCGATTCATAACCAGACTGCTGCTCCACTTTTAATCTCGCACCCCCCGGAGGGTGCACCACCTCCTAATTATCTGTCTGCCACCGCCCCAAATTATCGTCCGGACAGGACGCATGAATGCATGCGCACAAGCGCACCTCTTCTCCTCACCGGGCCACGCCCCTCCTTGAGTCGGCGTGCAGTCGGGGGTGGGGGTAACCCTACCCGGTAATGCTGCAATTAGGCTAATGGGAGGCAACCCCCCCCCCCATCTCGGAGGCGGAGAATGGCGCCGGTAACAACGGGCGGGCGGGGACCGCCCCGCCGATGACAGACGCCGGGTGGAGCGGTCGCGGCCTTGCGCACACATCAGCTGACAACGGGAATTGATTTGAAATCGTACGAGTACGTTAAGGCAGGGTTTGAATTGAACTCGCAAGTGAAGTGATGAGCCAGCAGAAGTCCACTTTTTCTAAGCTGATCTCTCAGCATGCGCGTATGCACGGCGTGTGTGATGCATCATGACTCGTGTGTGTAATTAAAGTGTGGAAAGATGCACACACAGTGTTTTTCCTGCCTAAGAGGCTTAGCGCAGTACCTCCGGCCGCCACTTCTTTAGGGTTAAAGTCTCTCTCGCATAAGGAAGGGGGGGAAAAAACCCATGACGCAGCAAATTTGGATGCCCCCGCCACCACTCAACCCCCCCCCCCCAAAAAAAATCCACTTCATCTTCAAGCCACTGTATGCAATTTCAATTAGCTTATCTTTGCCACCTTTGTCATCTTGGCGCTTGTCCGCCATTCCAAGCTGTCAGTCAATGATGGGGTGGAGGACGGTTCCAGGGGGAACTCCACGCCCAGGTGGGCTGTAAGGTGGAACAACGCAAAAAAGTCAAATGCAGTAGTGTGTCTGTGAAAGCGAAAGACACAGAGAGAGAGAGAGAGAGAGAGAGAGAGTGTGTTGGATTGTACATGTTTGCGTGTTTGTGAGTGTGTTTGTGCGTGCATGCGTTTGTTGGTTTGCGTGTGCATGTGTGCGTTTGCGTACACATGTGTCTGTTTCGTGTGTGTTTGTGTTGCGCGTCCGTGGCTTCCTTGTGTCTTCTGGCGCTGCAGCGTTTGTTTGAAATGAAAATTCCCGAATGTTTGAGGGATTACAGCGGATTGGCAGCAAGCTATCTGCACACTTGTCCTGTGTGTGTGCGTGCGCGTGCGTTTGCGTGTACACACAAATAACACGAGTTGAAACAAAACAGCAAAAAAACGGACGTCTCGCATCGCCGCTGCGTCGTCATCGCCGCCATTGACCTTCCGTGTCTTCTGACTTCTCACACAAACACACGCACGCACACTACACATGCTACACACACACTTTCATGGTACCTTCATCCTCACCAATGGCGCAGAAAAAGCGCCGTCACGCTTCGTTGGCCGTGAGAGGGCGTAATTGTGTGTCCAGCTTCAGGTCAATGTCGCTATTTTGACTACCTTGGGTGTGTGTTTGTGAGCGTGTGCCTGTGTGTGTTTTACAACCCACAACCCCCCCTTGTGCTGGCTGTTCATTCACCTTGTACATTAGGGGAAGGGATGGGGGTGGGGAGGTTCAATGGAAGGTGATGTTATGCTTAAAACATACCTGTGGGCCCAACCTGCCAAAGTATTTAATTCATTTTTATTAATAATTACTAAGGAAATAATAATAATAACAATAATAATAATAATAATAATAATAATAATAATAATAATAATAATAATAATAGTAATAAAAATAATAAATAATTTATTTAAATATGTCTAAGGCCGGTTGAAATCTGTGCTTTTCCACTAGTTTGTTTTGTTTTGTTTTTTTTGTTTTTTTTTCAAGCCCGTATTTGGTATCCCGGTTATTGGCTAAACACATGTCGGTCACTTTGAGTTGGTAGTCTAAATAGCTTAACAAGTTACTTGAAGGCCTCATGCTGGTCGGTCGCACTGTTGGCTGACTTAATGCCGTAATTCCTTCGTCCACAGTCGTTTCCCTGCAGGCATTGTCAAACGTAAGCCAGTAAATACTTGAAATGATTGAAAGGGAGCAGAAGCCGCTGACTTGAGCAAATGCACGCACGCACACACATGCACATGCGCAGGTGAGGTATGGTCAGAATGTGCGTAAATCTTGAAGAGAAAAAGGTGGTGTGATTGTTGGCCATTTGTAATGCATCAGACAATTGTCACAAACAGAAGACAATTCGACAATCTGTCATTCAACTCGGAATGGTGGTTACAGTGGTCCCTTTAGAAATAAGAGACCCTTGCAGTAGTTTCATTCAACTTACTTGTGTTTTTGTTTGTTTGTTTGTTTTTTTTGTGATATGCAGTTAAGCTTTTTTTTTTTTTTTTTAAATCTGATTAGCATGATGGGCGGCACACACAGTGTTTTTCCTGCCTAAGAGGCTTAGCGCTTAGTGTATGAGTGGTTAGCAGGTCCGCCTCCCAGGTGTGAGGAATTGGGTTTGAGTCCAGGCTCCGGCCTTCCTGGGTGGAGTTTGCATGTTCGCCCCGTGCCCGGGTGGGCCTTCTCCGGGTACTCCGGTCTCCTCCCACATTCCAAAGACATGCATGGCAGGTTAACTGGGCGCTCCAAATTGTCCATAGGTGTGCTTGTGTGCGTGGATGGTTGTTCATCTCTGTGTGCCCTGCGATTGGCTGGCAACCAGTCCAGGGTGTCCCCCGCCTACTGCCCAGAGCCAGCTGAGATAGGTTCCAGCACCCCCCGCAACCCTTGTGAGGAATAAGCGGTCAAGAAAATGGATGGATGATTAGCATGATGCTAACAAACAATGCAAAACACCATCGACAAGCTAATAAATTTTGCATCAATATTTCGGTGACAATTTAACTCATTCGCTTCCAGCCATTTTCACGGAAGCAGTCCCCTTCGCTCCCGGCTGTTTAACTGGATTTTGACTCATTTTGCAAGGCCCAGAGAATATTGTATTCTATTGCTATAAAAACATGGAACCTATCAAAAGAAAGATTAAAGTCTCTTCTTTCATCAGGAAAAAAAATGTATGTTTCTATCTGTTTCCGTTTTGCAGCAATTAGCATTAGAATATAGCTAAGTTTAGTCAATTTTCAAAAATGTATTTAGAATTGTGAGTAATTGAGCTTTTTTCCAACATGGCCCTAGTTGATGTCCTTTGCTCTGCTGCCACCTGCTGGCCGTTTGTGTAATAACTACCATTTCTGCAACCGTTCTTTGCAGTTGAGAAGCAGTATCAAAGCCTTTTGTATGCCCTAGCAAAAAAGAAAAAAAACAACAACATATAAATACGTCTTACGACACTTAAAACATAAAAAAACGTATTTATATATAATTGGGAGCAAATGAGTTAACCAACAAATATTTGAACACAAACAGTGCAGCAACACATGGGATAAAATGTATAGTAAATTATTGTATTTCAATTATTACACTCCACAATTACAAAATCAGCATAATCATAAGCAGGATTATTAATAAATTTTTTTAGTTAAAATTGATACATTTGCACCTTTTTAAAATTTTTAATTAACTAATTTAAGAAATTTTGCTTCAACCAAAAGGAACTTGCATAATTAGTGTTTCAAAGGATTTTATCTGCCTAAATATTTTTTATTTATTTTTTTTAAACATTTAAACATGTTTTTTGTTTTTTTACCAAAAGGTAATTGATAATCCTAATCATGATTTCAATTATTACCAAAATAATTGTGATGAATATTTTCTTCATAATCGAGCGGCCCTCATCTTTACTTCTTTTGCTTGCTCTTGATACTTTCTGCACATCTTCCAGCTCATTGCTGCTCTGGCATGTTGTGGCACAACGTGGTATTACAACTCTAAAGTGGGACTTGCCTGTATCCATTGCCGTAGCAACCCAATCAAAAACGACCTCTTCCAAATCTTTGCATGACGACGCGTCACATGAATTTTCTTCCTCTGCTCTGGTCGTCTTTTGTTCTCCACCTCAACGGGTCTGATGTCACACGGAAAGAAAAACTGTCATCACCTCCACCCAGGAGATTGCAGCAGAAGCTTTTGATTGGGAATTCATTTTATCTCCCGCCGTGTCCAATACGACCCCCCGAACCCAGTCCCCCCCCCAAAAAAAAAAAAAAAAAACTCGGACTCCCTGCTCCATCCGCTAACCGCAAGCACGGCGCGCTCATCTCCATTTGAAAAAGTCTGTCAAATTCTCTTTTCACGGCGCCCGTGCTGGCGCTTTGTCAGCGGCGGGATGAAAGGCGACACCCCACAATCGGACGGCGGAACGTCGCCCCGCCGCTCCGCCGTAAAGTTATCAGCGCGCCGCTCGCTTGTCGCATTTCCATCACTAAAGCCGCCGCCCGCTGAGCGCCTGCTCTTCATTACATTTTTCGACATCTTCGCGCATCAAAACCCGACTAGCTGGAACATTTTACCTCCGTTTGGTCAAGCTTGACACCTGCTTTTACGCAATCATTTCAAATGATTCCTGACATGACGTCCGCAATGTAATACATTTTCATGCAGTTGTGTTTATTTGCTAGAGTCCATGTCTTCCTTTTTGTGTGCTGTTTTAATTTCAATTGCAGCCCATAGGCGGAAATGTGTTGCTACATTTCTTGTAAAAACAAAACAAATTATGATTACAGCTGCAAATTTTTGTGTTCTTTTTAGTTCTGCAGTAAATGATCCACACAAAAAAAAATTGGTCCTTTTACTGTTTTAATTTTGATGGCAGCCAGATTGCACCCTTTTCCACTAAAAGAACAACTTACTGCCTTTAAGTTGCACTCTCTTGTGGAAGAATTTATTGTAATTTTTTTTGCGTGTTTACGGCTAATTCAGTTTTATTTTTTAAAATGTTTCCGCAGAAAACATTGTTAATTTGTATTTGCCATTTTCATTTGGACCGCAGCCCTTTTCGGCGGCAAATAGGGATGTTACGATATCCAAACATCATGATGCGATATTATCATGAAATGAAGGTCACGACACGATAATTATGACGATATTGTGGCGATGTTGGCGATACAAAAAAAAGTCACTTTATTGTAAAAAAAAAAGAGCTCATACTAAAATAAACACACAACATCACAATGAAAAATATAAAAATATTAGAAATATATGAAAATATATAAATATAATATTATATATTGACACTTACTTGCTGATGCAAGCACACATTGAGTGTTCCTATACATATTGACTCGGTTCACAAGCAAATTACGTTCCCCTTCATATGACCATAAGCATAGATTTTAAACATAAAAGGGCCAAAACATGCCTTATAAAAATTAACTGCACTAAAAAACTAGCCACCAGAGGGTGCTAGAACTGCAGAAATTGAAATCAACCCGGCTTTTTTAACAGATGTGCTGCTTTTAATGTCGTGACATGACGACGACGATATATTGTGGCAGTTTTAATATCGCAATATCACAATATTGCCGTTATCGTTACATCCCTAGCGGCTAATTAGTTGACTTTAAAATGCACCCTTTTCTGGAATGAAATACATTACGAATGTGTTTTCCTACAGTTTACTATTTTTTATTTTTTTCTCAAAATGTTTTCACAGAATATGTCAGTCCGTGTTGTTTTAATTTCAAGCGTTAACTCACTGGCTGTCTGTGTGACATGTACGCTTCATACATGTAAGTGTTCGTGAAAACCTTATTTTTTCACATCAATCATAATAATTCAAGAATTGGAATAGGTGACTATAGCCATAGGAGTGCCAATACCCCCCAACACACACACACGCACACACTTTTAATGCTAAAGCTGCTAATGCGCTAAGCGAACGAGTCCCTGTAGAGAAAGGTGCTGGATAACAAAGAGCAAGATAAGTTGTGCGACGACTGAACAGTGTTCACAAAAAGGCCAAGTCAAAGCCCTGGAAGAAACAGGCCCAGTTGGGGGTGGTGGAGGTTGGGGGAGGTTGATACGTAAAACTGAACCAAAATCCAATCTTTTGTCCGGCGGATGACATATTTTACATATTTTTTATGATCACGTTGTTGTTGTGGAGCGAGGGCAGCTTTGTGTAATAATGTTGGATTATTGGCAACTCATTACAGCGCTGACGTCGAGTAATGTGCGCGTTATCTGCTCATGTGTATGTTCCTGTATTAGCAAGACTTTTTAGCATTCAAGTTGCATTGTCACATTGAAGTCCCGCGTTTGAATTCTTTTCACAATTCTTTAACTCCGCCAAAGGTTTTTTTTCGCCAAGGCCTCGGTGGGGGTGCGAGACGTCCGCCAAGGTTTAACCGGATCCAGACGCGGGGTTTGTGTTACTGGCGGTCCCGGAAGCGGCATGCCGGCTTGCCGCTGAGCGCTTGCTTCCCATCTATTCACCGCTAATGCGTCACCGGGACGCACCAAAGTGAAGGAATTAGGATGAGTATGATCAGTGCCAGTTCCCTAGTTGGACTTTGTCAAACTACTTGCCCTGGAATTGATGCAAAATGGCGGCTTAAAACCAAAATGGCTGACTTCGCAATCAATTCCGGTCGTGGATCCTTGACATTTTCATGTTGTGATTGACATGTCCACCCAAGTTTGTGTATGTCAGTGAAACTCGTACAGGGGGATGTTGTTTTTTGTTTTTTGTTGTTGTTTTTTTTGTTTTTTTCTTTAAAAAAAAGAAAAAAGAACAAAAAAAGACATGAAAATTCCATTTTGTCCAAAATGATGAATGCTGTCATTTGGTCGAAAACAAAAATAAAAGTTCCAAATGTCTTCTAGAATGAAAGCCATTTTACACAAATTGAGTTCCAGTTGAAGTTGAGGGACTAAGTAAGGAACAATGACTTTATAAATAAATAAATAAATACAATTCAATTTTCAAGGCTTGCAAATGACCAAAAATGTACTGTTTTCACTCAGAATGTTGAAAATTGTAAATTACAAATCAAGACGAAGATCCATCTAAAGTTTCTTTACATTTCCAAAATTATAGATTTAAAAAAAAAAAAAAAAAAAAAAAAAAAAAAAAACGTTGTGGACAAGAATTTGGGACATTTGTCTGACTGTGGCTCCATTATGTTGACTGTGACTTTTCCCGCCATTTGTCCTTCCCCAAAGCAGCCCTTTGATTGTGAGGCAGAAGAAATTTGTGGTGGATGATTTGCCGGACCAGCGAGGACAGCTTTGGCCGGCCCACTTTGAGGATTTCACCAAAAAAAGACGTTCCCTGGAGGAACCGGGTCAACGCTTAGCGGGACCACTCAAAATTTAGAAGGTCGGAATGCCACGTCAGAAGCTTTTACAGTGTGAATTGGAGTGGGGGAAAAAATAAGTATAACTCAGTTGAACTTGATAACATTATAAGTAACAAAAAGTTTCAAACTTAGCTTGGGAAAAAAAAATTATAAGTCAAATTGGCCTCTTTTGTCAACTGTAGTGTTATACAGGTGAGGCAAGATATTTCAGTGAAATATTTCTGCACATACCTCGGGTCAAAAGTCACTTTAAAAACAAAAAAAGTCACTGAAGGGCTTGCAAAAGTTGCCAACAGTGACTTCCTTTCCATTCATTTTACTTTGATTGCAGCCATTTTGTTAGTGTAGGCAGTGCACGTCAGCGGGGATGCGCCAAAAAAAGTTCGTCCTGACAAATAAACTCCAGTTCATCAATTCTGATTTTTTTCAAGACTGATGTCACATTTGAAGCAGAAGAACAAAAAAGCTGTGAAAAAGAAATGTTCATTTATGTTCATGGCAAAAAAAGCTCAACTTGTCAACCTGCTGCCAACATATGACAGAATAAGAAGTTCATCCAGTGTCATTTGTTGAATAACGTTCGGAAAAGGAAGGCGGAGGAAGTTTGGGGTTACAAAAAGAGGCGTGGGATGTCCGGGCCATGTCCGCCATCAAAGGCTGACGACTTTCCCCTCTAATTGAATTCTTTATCTTTTACTTTGGATTCTTTTCTCATTATTTCTCCCGCTCTTTTACTTTCTGGACCAAAAAAAAAAAAAAAAAAAAACAGCAGCATTGCCAGTGGCAGATGGAAAATCACAAAATAAGTGTGTGAACTCAACAATATTTTACCTTCATTATTTTTGTTCGGATTAATTATCAGTAGCGGCTGCCATGTGACACGCTATAATTTGTGCACCGGTTGAAACGAAGAGTTCAAAAGGAGAAAAAAAAAATTCCATTGTGGGCTATGGGGAGATGCAAGACTGGCTGCCAAGGCTTAATTGTTAACAAGAACAAGTGAAAAAAATAGTTGTATTCAATACCACTTATTTTCAGACTGACACCAGTACGGCAACTTTTGTTACTAGCCACCAATACCAGATACCGATACCACCATTACTTTTGATTAGGGATGTTCGATACCACTTTTTTTTTTTTCAGACCGATACCGATACTCAGACCCTCAGTACTCACCGATACCCATACCAAGTGCCGATACCAGTAGTATATTTTGATAAATAAAAAAAAATCACAAAAAGATATTTCTAAACAAAAATATTTCCTTTAATTTTGACAAAAAAAACAGCAAAGTCACTCTTCAATAGTGTTAACGCTCAAAATAAAACACAAAAATGCTGTTTTAGTTTAGGATTCACAATTTTGAAGTATTTCCAAACGGGTGAAGTTTTGGTGAAAATCGCAGACGTGCTTGTGGGTTCATTGTTGTCCAAACAGGAAGTGATCCTCATGATTTGCCATGGTGTTAAACTGCTGCAAGCTAGCGCCAGCTACAGGCAAGGAGGACTGCCTCAGGATGATAAAATAGTTTTTGCAGGTTAGCAAGATGTACTTGATGATGTAACATTCCTCATTTTATTTCCTTACTTTCTTTTTGCAGCATTGAAAGTCAAACCAAGTATTTATTTGTCGGAAACATTCCCACATATATTATTGTGATTTTTATTCTCCACACTTTTTTGCCGCATAACAACTCCCACATAATACTTCCAATTTACACTGTTCAAATTTCAACTAGCTTAAAAAATTGACGCTTCCTCGGGTATATATCGTCTAATTACACATTACTTAGAGTACTTGCACAATTTAATGTTTAATTTCAACTTTTCCCCATTCGTTTTCAATGGGACAAACATTGAGCTTTTTCTAAATATCACTTTCCACGCCCACTTCCATAGTATAACTTATCATCATTACCAGGTGTCTGCTTCTGCTTGTTGGCACAGTTGGTAAAGTGCATTAACCGGGAAGTTATAATTTCATAATTTATCTCTCAATTTACTTCATAAGCATTCCACATGCATTCAAATCTTAGCATTCAGCTATTAGCATTCAGCTTTCAGCATTCCCACACAATTTCTCCAAGAAATTGCACTTAGTCTAGTTATTATTATTATTATTATTATTATTATTATTATTACAATTATTCTCGTAAAAAGTTTTTTGTGCGTGCGTAGTGCAGGTGGCGCTGTGGAGTTGAAAAGACGACAAGTTGTCGTCAAAGTTGACGCTAATAAAGCAAGCGTTGACATTTATTGAGTCGTCGCGCGCACGTCGGACTTAAGCTCCTCGCCGAGGACACTTTGAAGTTCAAAAAAAGCAACCTGGACGCGATTGGACGTCGTCGGAGGCGGGCCGGCGAAGCCGTCGCCGCTTTTCATGTTCACAGCATCCCGCTGCCTTTCATGTGCTCGCTATCTGGAATTAATTGCTTTTTCCAAAGCGCTGGTGAACGTACCGCACGTTACAATGTTTTATTTATTTTATTTTTTTCTCCCTCCTGCGTTTGTTTACCGTTTTGCACACGCTAATGCTCTTAACGCGACTCAACTCGTGTGCGGGCTTCTGCGACGCCATGCGTCACTGCGGATGCTGACGTCCAATCAAAATGCAAGCTCATTTCACATCATTTTTCACAAGGTGGATGAATTTTGGAATTTGAGAGGTAGCCTTTTATCTTTAAATTGCTGAAAGGCCAACACAATGTCTAATCTATAAATATGACAAAAAATATTTGGTTTTCATTGTTTTCAATGACTTCTCACTTCCATGTCCGTTTGTTGTTCTGTAAATAAATGGTCGCTGGCTGGCAGAATCTCGAGACCTTTGAGAACAGGAAGTGAAGTGAATTAAAATGGCGAGCTGACTAAACAGTGTAACACAAATGTACCTTCATGGTTGACCAGTTCCTTCTGCACCAAACATGCCCGCCTTCCACTTTTAACAAAACTGTCAAATGTATCCAACCTAACTACTTTCACTCGTTATTTTCTCATAAACCATCTTGACTTTCAGTCTTGAGGCAATGTCATGAGGAAGAGCTTTTAAGACACTTCTTTACACACTTTTTCAACTCTTGAAATTGGTTAATGATGCATTTAAAAAAGACAGTCGAGGGAAGTAATATCGAATTATGACAAAATATGAAATGGACCATAATTGGGCAAGCAAGGTTTACGCCTGACAGTGGGGATCAGGGTTATTCTCGTTTTGGAATTTTCATTGAAAATTTCATTGGAATTTTCATTCATTTCATTTTCAGGGTGGTTCTGTTAGTTTTTATTATTTTTAGTTATTTAAAAAAATGCTTCGTTTGAGTTGGTTTCAGAATTATTTATTTATTTTTATTTATTTTTTGTAATGTGTATTACTTGTGCACAATATTTAACTCATTCAGTGCCATTGATGGCTATAGACGTCAAAAATCTATTTTAACTGGGCTGGCTGAGTTAATAAACACCATGGTTTAATGAAAAAAGTAATGCATTTCTGACCTACTGTTGCATTTCGGCTGAGTTAAATGAAAAAGCAGGCGAGCCGAGCCATTGGCGCCAAAAAGTCAAGTACGCAAAATGGTCGCCTTGGAGTGATGTCATCTGAAGGTGCTTTTCTATTGGCTGCTGCTGGATCTGGTTAATATTGAAATAAATATACTTAAAATCACATTTGAAATCATCCCCAAAGGCAACATGCATTAAATTAAATAAATAATTAAATAATTTTCCTGAGTGAAAACGGAAGAACCCGTCTTTAATAATCAAAGACTAAAACGAAGGACATTTTCACAATAATTATAGTTAGTTTTGTAAACATAAAATGTAGTTTAAGTTAGTTTTCGTATTTAAAAAGCATTTTCGTTTAAAAAAATTTTCATGAATGAAATTGTTTTTGAATTTTAGTCTTCTAATTTTGTCTTTGTGATGAAATGAGGTGATTACACATTTGTGTAATTTGCACAGTCGGAACAGCCGTCTGAAGGAAATCTCAAGCACAATACGGCCCGCAAAGAAAATGAGCTTAACACCACTGCTCCAACCAGCGGAGACGAATTCCTCATGTGTTTGAACACACTTGGCCAGCAACGTCGATTGCGATTGTGATGTAGCTAGCTAGCGCACGTGCATCTGGTTAGACTTGATGTCAACGCATCCACTTCCTGTTTGGCTCGTCTTTGCACAAGGCCAACATCTCGGGTGCAAACTCGGCCGGGGGACACTTTTTTGTCCATTTTTGTGCAAAAGGCGGGCTGGGCTTGGGCTGGCGCCGGCCGCGTACGTCTGCGCGACGCCACTGTCGCTAATGTGTTTATACAAGGACCCTCACATTCCACGCTAAGAGCCTCCGCTAAGGGCCTCTCGCGCACACACAGGCTCAATCTCAAATATCCATTGTGGCATTATCCCATCGCTCTGGCGAGGAAGAGGAGGGGGGCGGGGCGCTTTGGGTCGGGAGGACATCCATCATCGGCCGCTCGGCCCGTCACATTAGCGAGGACGGGTCCGCTTCGGCTTCTGACAGCTAACGTTTCTGTTAGCTAGCCGCCGGCCAGGCTCATCTCTACTATCTGATCAACCAAAATCAAGTCAATAGAAGATTTCCATACTGGCAAAATATATTAGAATGAGGATTCTCAAACTTTTTGCACATTTTTCAAATATGTTTTGTGTTTTATTGCCACTATCATGAATAAAATTAGCATCATAGGTCAATGTGAATTCTAACATAATACTATTAAATTAGGAATCAATTATTTCTGTCAATTAATCGATGAATCCGATTCCAAAAAAAAAAAAAAAAAAAAAAAAAAAAAATTCACCTGGTGTCCCTTTAAGAAATTATTTGTGGTAATTGTGCAAGAACATGTGCAAACAAATTATGATTCAGTTACTGGCTTGGTCAAAAAAAATAATAATTAAATAGTCCATCATTGTTTTCCAAAGTGAAGCAGATGTCAATCCAATTAATTTTATTTTGACACAACAAAAATCAATCTGCTTTCATGGAAGGACAACAGAAATATTGAAATTCCAAGGATTTAGACAATTGAACGTTAAGCTAAATCTCTAAAAGATTAATCAACATCAAAATAGTTAATATTTAAAAAAAAAAAATCAAGTTCAGTAATATTTTAAGTGTTGCACCTCTAAATGATTCTATTAAAATGTATTGGGAAGAAAAAAAGTTACATAAAAATAGAATTTAAATAAATATTTGAAGACAAACCCTTCTAACAGATTAAATATAAAGTTATTGTACTTCAAAGTTAATTACCACAGAAAGAAAATTTACTGCACTGGATTCAAAAATTGCACAAGCAGTAACATGATGCACAGTTTGAACATTTAATTCAGTGATTCTTTAGTCTACCACTAGAGGGAGCTCACCTGCCATACGACACTTTGACAATCACTGTCTTGCATGTCGTTAATCAGCAATTCTCGGATACCAATGAATATAATTGTTTCATATCATGCAACTGGGGCTCAGTCAAATGATAGAATCAGAAAATCAAATTTTTCATTTTCCCTTTGCTTCTATTTGTATTTTGTATTATTTTGCTAATTCTTTGTAGTCTTTACAAATAATGTGAAGAGAAGTGTTTCGTTTCCCTTTTGTTTTTAACGGTGAGGCATTGACCTGCAGGTCAATGGTGAGCTGCATTAGGATGAATCACTATTGTTTTTTTTCAATGTATAAATGAAAGGAATGTCGAATCTGAGTTTTAAACTTTGAACTTTGTAACGGTGAGGCAGACATTCTCACCACTAGGCTCCCATGCTGCGCGCTGACGCACTAATCCACGTGAGGAAATTAACTGAAAAACGTTTATTTCTTCGTCTTTTTCTAAATACTTTTCAATAACGCGCCGCCATTGAGCCGCCGTCGCGGCAACAGATAAAATGGCAGCCGTGGGGGTGACAGTAGTAAAACAAACAAACAAACAAGCAAACAAAAAAAAAATGGTGGAGATCCGTCAGCCATTGTACACGTTGACACGCTAATCCGCGCAGGTGTTGTCGCGCGGTGTCGGGGCCCTTTTCGGCGGCGGCGGCGGCGGCGGCGGCGGCGGCTTTCGGGGCGCACGCCACTCCAGCAACGGCGAATACGTGTTTTGTTTTGTTTTTTCCCCTGGCGGCTCGCCGTCAGCTGTCACTTTTACAGCGCCCAGATCCCCTTACAGCGTCTTTGTCGCCATTGTGCCGCCCGAAGAGCTCCTTTTGGAATGCCAGGTGCCAGTGGAGGTAAAGTGTGGGGCGGGGGGGGGGTGATGCAGGTAAGCCCCCCTTGTTACGGAGCCTGCGAGGTGTCAAGTGAGAGAGTTGATTGTCTTGTAGCGGCGCTGACACGTTAAGAAAGCGTGTCAGAGGCTCTTTGCAGGTTTGTTTGTATTTGGGGACGCGGCGGCGGGAGCTTACAAAAACGGATGATGTGTTTACCTTTTTTCCCCTCAAAGCGTGTCACACATCAGCCTTATTAAATTTGCAAGCAAAAGAAAAAGTGCCGTCAAAAGCTTTATCTGGCCTTTTGTGTCAGGCCGTATCGCGCTGCACCGGGAAAGAGAAAAAAAAAAGATAAACAAGGCCGGATTTTTTTTTCCCCCTTCAGTCCTTTTTAGTTGTGTTCGGGTTTGTCGTGGTTTTGTCGTGGCGTGTGTGACAGCCGTCGAGATGCGTTATTGTGGGATGATGGATCCACTTGTGTAAGTCTTGTGAGCCAGCGGACGCGTATTTACATCAAAGTGGGCATTATTTGTTCCGATTATTCTCACAGTCCTCCAGTGCTCTCATCTAGATAGCATGATGATGGTTGTTCATATTTAATTTCAAACTTATTATACAGTGCTGCCCCGAGATCCGCACTTTGAAGTTTTTCCAAGTACAAGCAGACCATCCTTTGCCCAATGTTTTGCTTACTAACTAATGATTCTTCAGAAAAGAGGCCTGCCAAAGTAAACAAAACAATTACACAAACAACACAAATTTGTCTTTGTTAGCTTAATGCTAATGCACAATGCAAAACGCCATAGGCAGGTTAAAGATTAGCATCAATAGTCACGGAGTTGTAACAGATAATATATAACATCAATACTGTGTATAATAACTCATTCACTTGCAGCCATTTTGACTGAAGCAACCCCTCCCGGCTGTTTTACTGGATTTTGACTGATTTTGCATGGCCCACAGAATATTTATTTATTTATTTTGCTATGAAAGCATGGAACCTACCAAAAGAAATATTAGAGTCTCTTCTTTCATCAGGAAAAAAAAAGCATATTTTTGTTTTCCGTTTTGCAGCAATTAGCATTAGAATATAGCTAAATTTCATCATTATTCTCAAATCTGTTTAGAATTGTGGAGAAACAGCTTGTTTTCAAAATGGCCCTGGTTGATCTATGATACTCTGCTGCCACCTGCTGGCCGTTGTTTTCATTACTATCATTTTTTTCACCCGTTCACTATAGCTGAGAGGCAGCATCAAAGCCTTCTGTATGCTTTAGCATAAAAAAAAAAACAAATGTATAAACACGTCTTTGGGACAGCATTTAAAACAAAGTATTTATAAGTTTTTGGGAGCAAAAGAGATAACAAGGCTCAGGCACATATTCTTTATCTTCTTTGAAAAACAGCAATTATTACTGCAGCTTACTGAGTTATAGTAGTTGAGAAAATCTTTGTTTTTACACAAAATGAGAGATGCTACTTTCTTCCACACGAGTACACTACGAAGTTCCAATACTATGACGCCATTTTGTCTTGTAATGTGACAGTGTGACAGTGTGTAAAATAGTTTGGTTTTTTTTAAATCTTCATAGCAATGAAAGATTATCATTTTGAAAAGGAAGTTGTTATGGAGCAGTTTGATTTATTAACCCATGAACAATTTGTCATGAACAATATGGATTGTTTTTGTGTGCATAATAAAGTTGAAGAATTTGAAAGTATCAATATATTTTTTTCAAGTTTAAATATAAAACCTGATATATGTTTTATGGTTTGGTTTGGTTGATGAAAACATCACACGATTGTCCTCAGGATGCTTCATTATTACGACATGAAATAAGGATGAAAAATTCACCTCTACTGAACCAAAACGGTCTTCAGAAAGAGTTGTGGCTTCCTGTTTGGTCACTGAAATGTTTTTTTTTTCTTTCTTAAAGGAAGTAAAGTTGTCCTCAGAGAGCCAATTAGAATGCAAACTTTGTCTTATTCAAAGCGGGAATCCAAGGGCACCCAGACAAAGTTAGAGATCAGTGCTGTGTCAGCGTTGCGCTTAAACCAGCTGCAAAGATTAATCACAGGGAAACACACACGCAGACACGCACGCGCACGCGTGTATATCTGCCGCTTGCAGCGGTTCAAAGTCTGCTCGCGCTTGGAAACAGATTAAAAAGTGTCTATGAAGTGATGCATTGCAATTGTCATAGCGACGGTGGGAGAGACCCTTTTTGCATAAAAATCCTCGTTTTTGTTTTTTGTTTTTTTTCACCCCCCTTGCCGCGCTATCGGCGGCGAGATGGAGAAGTCACTAATCCTGCGCGTGGTCGCATTTGCATTGCTGGCAAATAAACAAAAGTCACACATTTTTCATCTGCGCAGTATGAATTGCACGGAGGAAGTGTGGGTGGGGCTGTTTGACATACCGTTTAGCGCAGAGGTCACCTTCACCTGCCCCTTTCCCACATGCACATTCACCTTATTAAAACACACTTTTATGTAAGTTGATGTTAGTTGAGGAGCTTCCTTGGTACAAAAGTGGCGCTGTGGGCCATCTTGTGGCATTTTTGGTGCCAAGGAAGTATGTCGAAATGAGTTGAGGAACTTGATAGAAAATAAAAGGTAGTGCTTTGGTGTCATCTCATTGCATCCTGCTGCGAAGTAATGTTGAAGTGTGTTGAGGAGCTTCATTTGGACTAAACCTTTTTTTTTTTTTTTTTTTCTTCCGCTACCACGGCATGTTGTGGCACAACGGTGTATGACTCATACAACCTATTTACTTATTTTTTAAATCCCTCACACATCCGCTAACTAACCAGGCTGCTAAAAACGAACCACGAAAATCAAAATCTTTTCATTGCAGGAGGAAGAGGAGGAGTATGAAGAATCCGAGGAGTGTGGCAGAGGTGAGTACAAGTGAGTGGAAAAATTTGCCTGACAATCCTGGTCTCCAGTATCAGTTCTCAGATGTGAAGCATTTGTCCCAAACTGGCCTTGTGCATCTAAATTTGAGTTCCCAGCCAAGCAACGGGTTGAAATTTCCCCTCTGACGCTCGCGCAATGACCACAATTTGTCGGCGCAGTGTGTTCAGCGTGACCCGTAAAGACCCGATTAGCCGAGCCAAGATAGCCCGCTCAGATCAATGGAACTTATCTGCTCCGCTCCTCGCGCTTTGTGGATGACACCCGAAGCTTGCACATGAACCTTTACCGGCACGTACCGGCACTGATAAGAGTGATCGCCACCGCAAGCCTGCTAAAAGCGCGCAGGCTGGCTGGCGGATTTGTTGTGGGATGTCTCAAATAGACAGGCATGTGTTTCAGGCAGACCAGAATGGGTTTTTGTTTTTGTTTTTTTGGACAGGCAAATACTAATCTTTGCCTGACTCACCATCTGTGACTGGCTCCTCCTCTTCCTTACTGCTAAGGTGCAGTCTGTCAGGACTGGTAAGAGAACCTCAGCCAGCATCACAACAAGCACAGGCGCACCACAGGGATGCGTCTTAAGCCCCTTCCTCGACAAAACAAAACTCAATTTGAATCATGTCACTGACTAGCAATAGACCAACATGTTTCTTTTCAAGGCCAACACGGATTATTAGTAGTCCAGGAGACCAATAACCAATATTTCAAGTCAATATTGATTTGCAGCAAAAGAGAAAATATTAGTGTAACACATTTTTAAATTACTATAATACAACTTTTAGTGTTAGGGTTACCTTAACCCCCTAACCCTAACCCTTAACCCGCTAACCCCAACTGGGGGCCTCTCGGACTTTGAAGAAGAAATTGTGTGAAAGAATGCACTAACCATGAAATAATAACGATAAGAGAGCCACTTTTACATGCCTCACACACAGCTCAAACGCTAACTAATTTAATTATCATTTATGCTGTGTGCCATCTTCATTTACTTTTAACCAGTAACATATGTACTGATATTAACACGTCTGAACAAATCTCAGAAGTGTTCCCTTTAAAATAGAACTTGTGGTTGCAGCGATATCCTCTTTTTATTTTTATCTATGTAATTTTACAACAAAAGCAAAAAAATAAATTGCTTAGGGCTTAAAGGGTTGAAAAAATATATTTAAAAAATTGCAGGGAACTTCCAGGGTCATAACGTGTGACATAAATAAAGTTTTCTAAAATGTAAAAAATTATTTCTTAATTTTATTTGATTTCTTTGTAATTTTAAAATAAAAAGTGTCAGCACATTTTTATGAAGTGGAAATTGAAATAAATCCATAAATCTCACTGAGCAACAAATGCATGCAAATGTATCAAAGTTTGGGTTTTCGTCAAGGTTTATAAAAGGTTTTTAAAGATCTTCGCAGATGGTGAAAAATTGAAACTGTTCGAAATGTCTTTTCAACAAGTAAAAATTGTCTGTGAACATCTTACAAATCCTGGTGAAAATCATAAATTCGCTACGTTCACAAGCATTCACCGCTTAGTGAGGAACTGGATTTATCGGCCTTCAGATTCATTTCAAGGCCGATGTCGAAATTTGTCAAAATGCCAAATATCGACGCCGATAATCAGCCCTGCTGATAATCCATCTGTCCCTATCATTGACATTTACTTTTTGGACTACTCGTCCATCACCGATCCAACAAGTGGATCACGTGCCTCCGCTCACCTTTGTCCCGCTTTTCGGTGTGGGCAGGCGGGTGGCCTACGTGCCGAGTAGCGGTGGCAGGAATGCGAAGCACGACGAGAAGCGACGACAAAACTCGTGAGCGTGTCGAGGTATGCGCAAGTCATGGGACAGCAGCATGAGTGACGGCAGCCGGCGGAACTAGTTGACTACTTTCGTTCTCTGACTGCTTCTGAAAAAGTCCACCTCAATTTCCGCCCCACTGTCACACGCGTCTCCAGGAGGAAAATTCCAGGAGGTGCCCCGCGCTCGACCCGCAGGTCGCGTGGTGGAGGACGGGGTGTCGGGAGCAGATGAGGAAAATAAACAAGACGGGGAGCTTTGAGGATATTCTATCTCAAGTCGAGTCGCGTGGAGTCTAAATATGTAAGCCGTGTAAACAGGCCTGTGTTTACCCGTCTGCGCGTCTCCGATTAATCAGCTGGTGAAGGGAGGGGGGACTGGGATGGTGGTGGAAGGGGGAGCAGTGTTTGGGTGTCACCGAGGGTTTGGATGTTGGAAGTGTAAACACCACTAAAAGCTACTGGTTGCCACCATTTTGTTTTCTTTGCTTGCACACTGACTGATGAAGCTAGCTGCTCGCGAACGTGACCTGAATAGAAAAGAACAAATTGTGCAAAAAAAAAAAAAGGAGTGCTACTAAAAACACACCATATAGCGCAATCTATTTTTTTTCACTTTGCTCCTCTTAAGTTGGAAATGAGTCAGAAACTATACCAAAGAGTGAAAGAGTGATGATGTATGGACATATTATTGTTGCTGTCAAACCAAAAAAAATATTTCATCATTTCTACAGATACACCACAAATCGATGGATTACCAGTTTTGAAATCAAAAGTTAAAGTATGATAGTTTGTTCAATTATTGTTAAGTTACTGTGCAAAGACTAACAAAAAAACAGTTATTGCAAAATGTCAAAATTATTATTCATAACATATGACAATTTGGTTTCATCCGGTCAGCCTGTTTTCTTTTCGGATGTAATGAATGTTGTGTAATGATGTGTTGTAAACTGTTGAGTTGAAACTGTCACAATGATTTGTCAGAAAGGAAAATGAATGGATACAAAAACAATTTGAATATCTGAGCAAAAATCATGGAATGTGACACATGATTTCATTTTCTTTGACGGGCCACATAAAATGATGTGGTGGGCCGGATCTGGCACCCGGGCCACCAGTTTGACACCAGTGTACACCTTTTAACAGTGCCACACCAAAAAAAATAATAATAAAATAAAATAGACATTGTACAAAAAAAGTCTTCTTCTAAAATAAAATAAAAAAAAATACATAGGCTACTGTAATGATGGTGTATAGTACTGTAAGGTCATATTATTTGTAGCATATTACATTTAAAAAATATTTTCTAGTTACAAAATATTGTTAATTGCCTACTATTTATAGGAAATTAGTCTGAAGTTGTACAAAAAAAAAACCTGCTCTAAACAGGCTGTATGTTGAATAAATAACCTTTTACAAACGAATCATAATTTTCATTGCAAAATAATGTTATTCTTCGATTATTTGCTGGAGCAGAAATGAGTATGAATTGTGCAAAAAAAAAAAAGTTGTGCAGTGCAATGGTAGTGAAAAGGCACATATTATTGTTAACTTAAAAAAAATACAATAAAATCATGTTTTCTGTATCAAATCATGCTGTTACTTTTCGTGCAAAAAGTCCTACTCTCAAAAGTCTGTCGTATAATGATGTACAAGAAAATATTATTTTGCAAAACTGTTTGTGAAATGAAGTCATTCCAAAATAAATCACTTTTTTGCACAAAAAGTCAGTCTGAAGCTGAACTTGAACTTGGAGGGCATCGAGATGAAGAAAGTCTTTGTTGTACTTTTGCTCCTAAATGGAGCTCATTTGCATAATTTCAGCAAGTCAACGTGGAGCAGCGAAACAAAGTGCAGATGTAATCGGCCCACGTGCTTTTTTTCTTGAAATGTCTGACATGAAAAGAGCCAAATCAGTCGAGTGATCAGCCGAGCGCATTGAATTAAGGCGACGTCATTGTGCGCGGCGTGTCGCCATTGTGCCGCACCTGCGCTGATAGAATACGCCGCCGCCATAAAAAAGGCCAACGTCACCGAGGGTCACGCCGCTTTTTTTGTTCCCGATTCCCATTGTCGGCGCCGGGGAATCGCTACAAAGCGGCCGGGATCAGGCCGGCTTTCCGGTTCAAGAGAGGAGCGCGCGTGTGCGGGCCTTTGGATTAGCACAGAGCGCTAATCAGCGTTTGTCCCACCTGAAGTCTCCGCGTTCGTCTTCACCTTCTTTAATTTAATCGATGCTCGGCGTAAGCTGGCCTTTGTTGCGCCCGGACGCCTGCCGCCGTTTTAATCACTTTTGACGACTTTGTCGAGCAAGTTCCTCTCAACCGCTTCAGGTACAACGCTTTTATCGTTATTCTTACCTGAGACGATAACATCGATCTTTGTAAATGTTGCAAGTATTCAAACGTTAAAAGTTCAGTCGTATTTCTACCTGGATGGTGATTTTGATCGGAATCCAACACAAAGATACGAACTTCAGGAGTGAAAGATTGTTTAAATATATATATATATATATATATATATATATATATATATATATATATATATATATATATAAACTGTCCAGTTGGATATCGCACGAAAGCTTTGTGCAAACAAAAGTAGAAACTTGTAATTTCCTCATGACGCCTCGGAGTCATGAAAACGGACCAAATCAAATAAAATTGCATTTGTACCAGGAAAACAAACATCTAAGTATAGAATTTTGCAGTGTGCAAAAATTCTGATTCATGACAATTATAATTAAAAAAAAAATAATAAAGAGAAACTTTAGAAGAAGAAAAAAATACAATAATTTAGAAATTAAGAGATAAAAAATTAACAAGTAAATAAATTAATAAATGTATTAATTTATTCATTTGTTTACTTGTTTTATTTGTTTGTTGATTTACAACAACAACAAAAAGACAAAATATTCAAAACAAAATTCTATATTATATTAAATGAGCATTATACAGGATGTTTTCAGCCAATCACCGATCAGAGTTTGAAAAACAACTATAATCAATCACTGCTGCGGTCAGAAGATGGCGCAGTATATCCATTTAAAAAAAAAAAAAAAATTTACTCTACATTGGACCGCCACCATTCGATTTGAAATGTATAAAGAAAAAAAAAATCCAAGATATTCTTCAAACGCTGATAAACATTAAATATAATGTGACGTCTTTATTTGCGGAGCCGATAAATGACGTCATTGATTGAGAGGGCAAATTAGAACGCTACCGCCACTCACAGATTTTACATAAAATGTAAAATATCGTCCGATCCCAATCAAGCCGATCAGATCGGTGCTAATATTGAAGAATAGTACAATTATTAAAATAGTACAAATGTGTGATTTGGAGTCAAACGAAAGTGAAGTTGCTAGCATCGCAAGGCAAATGATTTGCAGCAAAGTTTGGGATGTGTGATGTGCGAAGAATGGCCGAGCGTCACTTGGACTCGCTCTTGCCTCCGACGTGTTTGTGTCGCGCTAATTCCTCACACCTCCTGATCGTCGTCCCGTGCCGACGGGTCTTAGCATCAGCGCGTGTGACATGCCAGCGTGTTAGCGTGTCCAAAGCCCTTCATTGTGTTGCTCAACTTTTAAAAAGTAAATCCATTCTGCTCTTAATTGCATGCCAGGCAACATCACACCGCCGTTTCGGGGGGGGCTAATGAGCCTCTCCAGAACAAAAAAATTGCTCATCTTTGTGCGTTTGGCAGGAGGAGGTGAGCTTTGTCTTTTTTAGCTTTTCCCCGCTAAAATGTTAGCGACGGACTTTTTCGCACTTGAGGTCAACGGCGTGTCGTTGACGGCGGGGGGATTAACTGAGCTCTTCTTTCCCCCCCTTTTGATTGGGACTTTTAATTAGACGGCAGTAATGAAGGGGCCACGTCTGCCCTTTGAAAGCCAAAGAATTCCAAGTTCATTTGGCTTGGCTAATTATCAAAGCCGCACCCCGGATCACACAGACGGTGTAATGAAGGCCAATGAGGGTTCCTTCAGACGCTGTTTTCCCAACCTTGTTTGAGCCCAACCACGAGGGGGGGGAAAGCTAAACGTAAATATCACAAATAGCCGGTTAATATTTTGGAATTACGGTCATGTCAATTTAGCCGCCACACACCAAGCAACGTGAAGGAAGTGGAGCGTCATGACAACAATACAGACTGAGACTTTTCAACACACATCTACCGATGCATTATGGAAAAACTGACGATTCCACTTCCATACATACAACTTATCATCATTACCAGCTGTCTGATACTGCTTAAAGGCGCATTTGGCAACGTGCATTGTCCAGTAACCTCCAACTGTACGTCACAAATATATCCGTGGCCGTTATGTGATATACATGTATAGCAACTGACTATCATATCAGGAAATGCATTATAATTTCACTGAAATGATGAAATGCATGTTAGCTTTCAGCATCAAATGACACTTTTAAAAATAAATATGCCATTAGTCATGATTTTGAACAAGTCAAGTTGCAATTGCCTGCCACCATGGAGAACCTCGGTTCAAATCCCACTTGGATCGCATTTTAGTTCATTCGATGGATCAATACCAACTGACTATCATATCAGGAAATGTGTAATAATTTCTCTGAAATGATTAAACTCATCTTAGATAGATTGATGTTAATTTTTCCTTTTTTTCATTTATCATTCATCTACTATTAATAATTTGTCATTTATACACAATTTATCTTTCATTATCCTTTGTTTAACACGCACTATATTAAATGAATTTAATTTTAAATGACACGTTCACTGCCATTTCATAACACTTCAATGATGACATCAAGTCCACCGCGGCTCAGTAGCTAATGTGGCGCAGCTTTGACCGGTAAACAGGAGGAGATGGTTCGAATATTCATTTTTCAGAATATTTTCATTTATCATTCACAGTTAATCATTTGTAATTTTCACGTAATTTATCTTTCAATTTACTTCGTCAGCATTCCGCATGCATTCGAATATTAGCGTGCGGCTATTCGCATTCAGCATTCCCACGCAATTTCTCCACAAATTACACTTTGTCTAGTTGGAACATGAAAACTTTGTACGAGAAAAGTAGCAACTTTAGTATGCTGCATGTAAAGAGATCTGAATGTTAAAAGTTGGCCATGTAAATTTTGGAGGATTTTGCACAAAAACATTTGAAAGCTGCCGGTGAAATCCAGTTTTTGAAGGACAATTCAACAGTCGTTTCTTTTGCAGATCGCAAGGCTCGCGAGCGGGGATGATGGCGGCCGGCGAAGTTAGTTGCCAGGACCGATTAGGCCGTCTTAGGTCGAGGGAGGGCATGGGGGCGAGGGCAATATTGGAGTGGGGGGCGGGGGCTGGAGCTTGATATACTGTATGTGCTATTTGTGCTATTTCGCTGATAGGCCGCGAATCAGGATTTCCTGCTCCAGTGCGCTTGGCCAGCTAAAGCCATCCGAGCGAGGAGGCGAGGCAAAGTGGCAAGGCTGATTTACACACACGCGCGCACACCCCTCGTCACTTTTTCACAAGCTCATCAAATGTGTGTGCGTGCATGTGCGTGTGTGTGTGTGTGTGTGTGTGTGTGTGTTGCAGTGGTGAAAGAAGCCTTTTTTTTTTTTCAGAGCTGGACCCATCTTCACATATTAGATATGAGATCCTGGTTGTCAGTCTACATGTAACACTGAAAAAAAAAATGTTAACGCTCCAAAAAAAAAAGAAAATTCTTTGTTTAAAAAAAAAAAAAAGACAAAAAAACATCTTTTTTTTCTAAAAATAACTGATTATACCAAAAAAAAATCAGATTTTTCAGTATCCTATATGAGCTTTTAAGGTTGATTTTAAATGTATTTAAATTATTCTTATTTATTATCCATCCATCCATCCATCCATCCATTTTCTGAGCCACTCGCTCCTCACAAGGGTCGTACTGGAGCCTATCCCAGTTGCCTTCGGGCGATAGGCGGGGTCCACCCTAAACTGGTTGCCAGCCAATCACAGTATTATTTATTATTTTATTTTTATGATTTTAATACTTTCATTATTTATTTATTTATTTATTTATTTATATTTTATTATTTTATTTTATGCTTACTATTTATTTTAAATGAATTTATTTTGCTATACAAGTAGGACGGTCAAACAGTCGTTTGGAATTGTGCTTTTGTTGACTTTTTTTAATTGCGCTCAACAAATACTCCATATGTCCATCCATCCATCCATCCATCCATCCATCCATCCATTGTCTTGACCGCTTATTCCTCACAAGGGTCGCGGGGGGTGCTGGCGCCTATCTCAGCTGGCTCTGGGCAGTAGGCGAGGGACACCCTGGACTGGTTGCCAGTCAATCGCAGGGCACACAGAGACGAACAACCATCATACTCCATATGTTTTAAAAATAATTCAACAGATACTAAAACTAATAAAAACTAAAATAAGCCAAACATTTACAACTAAATAAAGTGTATATGTATATATATTAGGGCATGGACTCGCTCCTAAAATGCTGATTTGCTAATCCTGCCTACGTCAGTGAATAAATTCCGGTTGGATTCCTAGCTTAACCTCCTGACTACCAGGAAAAAAAATATTGTCCAATTGTGTTTATTTTGATATTCCCCAATCTTTGTGAAGTAACTGGAATACTGCAAAATAATTTTTGGGAAAAAAAAAAAGTTTTTATTTTTAAGCTATGATGTGTCCACTACAAAGGACATTTTTTTTTAAACTTAAATGCTAGTCTCAAATACAGGTAAAATAATTCAAACAATACATTAATGTGTTCTTAAGAGTTTTATAGAAAACATGTTAACATTAAAAGCCTAAATTTGTCCAATAAAAAGTGTTATACACTTACTTTTCCTCTTCCCTAAAAAGTGCTAGCACTGAGGGAAGCCATTTTCATTGCGAACAAAGGTAGCAAAGCCCCACCCCTACATATTTGGTATAATTGGAAAGCTCTGAATTTCCTCTATAGAGCACAAAAGGACTTAATATTCAGGTTTAAAAAGGTCCACTACAGAGGACAAATTTGACTTGCTGGTAGTCAGGAGGTGAATATAACACATTTCTGAGAAAAATATTAATATTTCCAAGAAAATAAATTCAATTTGACCTAAATAGTAAACAGAGAAGATGCTTTATCTATACACTGTCCAAAGTGTTTTACAAAGCCCATCCAATGATGTGAAAACTTAAATCTAATCAGCAGACGCATTGTTGCTGCATTTGTCGAACTACAGAAAAGTTGTTATTTCCCTGAAGTAGAATCTGGCTCGGTTATTCGAAAGGTGGAGTAAATAGTCCTCGTGGCAAGACAGTCTGGAATGCTGGATGTGTTAGCCTGCATTGCTACTTGCTACACTGGCTTGCGGCGGAGACCATAGACATATTAGCGATCGAGCAAGCCTTATCTGATTGATGGTGCGCATAGAGCCGCCATCTTGCGTATGTTTGCCTCCCATAAATTATTGAACTGTCTTGATACAAGCCGCATGTGTCATTTTATAATCGGGGCTTGAAGAGCGTCACGGGACAC